>NC_056679.1:218697835-219003668 GCF_018350215.1 Panthera leo
GTTATATTGAAATATAAAAACAGATTCTTCCCATCTTGAAACCATATTATTTGTCATACAAACTAAAATAAGTGAAGATCCTGGGACTAAGATCTCAGAAAGACAGAACCCCCAAAACAAAGTTCAACATTTTAGGTGTATTTTTGTTCCAAATTCAAAAGCAGTGATTGAGACACTGAGGAGTCCATGTATATGTTGGTAGATTCATTAGGGCAAACTTATAGATCAGGGTAGACCAATGGGGAAGAGTCCTGCCAAGCTTCCCCAACTTTTAGTAGGAACTTTGAGGCTACACTTAGGAATAAATGTAAACTTGAAAGACAGCATCCTTCTCAAGATTTTAATTAAGCCCAGTTTCAAGAGAATAGAATTTTGACTGGATTAAGTTGATCTATAATTCCAACTGTATCTAACTGAGTGGCTTTCATATTTTCAGGACTCAGAACACCTTTTATACTGTTAAACGGTATTGAGGACACCAACGAGTTTTGGTTATATGATTGATATCTATTGATATTTATCATATTAGAAATTGCAACAGAACTTTTTACAATATGATTATTAATTTATTTACACATAACAAAAACCTAAAATATATTGACCTAGATAACCTACATTATGAAATAGACATTATGAAATTGAGAAGCACTTCATTGTTCTATATTTGTTGAAATATCTTTAAAGTCTGGTGTAATAGAAGAATGCTAGACTATCATATTTGCTTCTGCATTTGATTTGTCGTAGAATCACATGTCATATAACTTCAGGAAAGCATCACTGTGTACTCATGAGAGAATGAGTGTAAAAAGCCAAATAACATCTTAGTATTATTGTGAAAATCATTTTGGTGCAGTGGCCCTCCTGACAGTTATATGGATCCCCACAGGTTGCCCAGCCACATTTGAGAACCTTGCTGTAACTGAACTGCCTGACAGTAGCAAACGTAGTTATTCTCAAGAGTAGTGTTTCTCAGTTTTTTTCTTCATTACCATTCATCTAAGAAGCATTTTTTTTTTGTATAATGTTGCTAGTCATACTTCCCTTATGAAATTAACTAAGGGAAAAGATTTTGTTGGTTAGGTTTGAGCTTTTAGAAGTCACAAATCCTTGTAATATTTAAGGGATTTTTTTGTCATATCTCAAGCTAGATTGTATGCTCTAGAGAAAGTCACTGTCATTCTGAGTCTCAGATCATGTCTACATTTTTTAAAATTACAAAGTATGATTGGAAGACGAAGATGATGATACATGATAGATGATAGAGACAGGGAGAGAGAGAAAATATAAATAGATCCACAGAAGACCTATTTAATTAAATAACCATACTTTAAAAATACGGACATAAAAAGTATAGAAATTAATTTGTTAATAATAAAAGACATATTTTGGATTTTCATAGAGAGATAAAAGCTATAAAACCAAACAAAAATGACTTCCATTTATAGGTGTTATTTTACAGATTATTGAGGTACAATTAATAAATAAAAATACATACATTTAATGAATATAATTGATGTGTTTGGACATATATACACTCTTATGATACCATCACTGTAATCAAGCAAAAAAAAACATATTCATTACTGCCAAAAGTTTCCATATGTCCCTTTGTTGTGTGTGTGTGCGTGTTAAAAACACTTAACAGAATGAAATTGTAGGTGGGATTGTTTCCCTAAGTTCTCTTTCTGCTGTTTCATTATTGGTGTATAAAAATGCAACAGTTTTCTGTACTTTGGTTTTGTCTCCTGAGACTTTTGTGAATTTGTTTATCAGTTTTAGCAGTTTTTGGGTGGAGTCTCTTGGGTTTTCAATATAGAATATCATGTCATCTACACATAGAGAAAGATTTACTTCTTCCTTGCCAGTTAGAGGCCTAGGAATAAACCAACCAAAGATTTGAGTGATCTGTACTCTCAAAACTTATAAAACACTAATGAAAGAAATCGAAGATGACACAATGAAATGGAAAGACATTCCAGACTGATGAATTGGAAGACTAGTTATTGTTTTTTTTTTTTTTTTAATTTTTTTTTCAACGTTTTTTATTTATTTTTGGGACAGAGAGAGACAGAGCATGAACGGGGGAGGGGCAGAGAGAGAGGGAGACACAAAATCGGAAACAGGCTCCAGGCTCCGAGCCATCAGCCCAGAGCCTGACGCGGGGCTCGAACTCACGGACCGCGAGATCGTGATCTGGCTGAAGTCGGACGCTTAACCGACTGCGCCACCCAGGCGCCCCAAAGACTAGTTATTGTTAAAAGGTCTATACTACCCAAAGCAATCTACATTTAATGCAATTCCATTCAAAACACCAACAGCATTTTTCACAGAGCTAAAACAATCATAAAATTTTATGGAACCACAAAAGACCCTGAAAAGCCAAAGCAACCTTGAAAAGGAAAAACAAAGCAGGAGGCATCACAATTCTGGACTTGAAGTTGTATTACAAAGCTGTAGTGATCCACAAGTACAGGTACTGGCACAAAAATAGATACATGGATAAATGGAACAAAATAGAAAACCCAGAAATTAAACCACAACTATATGGACAATTAATCTTTGACAAAGCAGGAGGAATATCCAATGGAAAAAAGACAGTCTCTGCAACAAATGGTGTTGGGAAAACTGGACAGCAACTTGGAAAACAATGAAACTTGACTACTTCCTTACACCAAACACAAAAATAAATGCAGATGGATAAAAGGCTTAAACGTGAGACAGGAAGTCATAAAAATCCTAAAGGAGAACACAGTCACTAACCAATTTTACATTGACTGTAGCAACTTCTTACTAGATATGTCTCCTAAGGCAAGGAAAACAAAAGCAAAAAAAAAAAAAAAAAACTATTGGTACTTCATCAAAATAAAATACTTCTGTATGGCAGAAGAAACAATCAACAAAACTAAAAGGTAACCTACAGAATGGGAGAAGATATTTGCAAGTGATATATCTGATAAAGGGTTAGTATCTAAAATATATAAAGAATTTTTAAGACACAACACCCCAAAGCAAATAATCCAATTTAAAAAATGGGCAGAAGTCACGAATAGACACTTTTCCAAAGGAGACATATAGATGTCCAACGTACACATGAAAGGTACTCAACATCGCTTATCAATAGGGAAGTGGAAATCAAAACTGCAATGAGATGCAGAATGGCTAAAATCACACCTGTCAGAATGGCTAAAATCAACAACACAAGAAACCACAGGTGTGGGCAAGAATGTAGAGTAGGAGGAATACAAACTGGTACAGCCACTCTGGGAATCATTATGGAGGTTCCTCAAAAAGTAACAAGTTGATCTACCTCCAATCTGGCAATTGCACTAGTAAATATTTACCCAAAGAATACAAAAATATGTATTCAAAGTGATACATGCACCCAGATGTTTATAGCAGCATTAGCTACAATAGCCAAAGTATGGAAACAGCCAAAATATCCATTGACTGATGAATTTATAAAGAAAAGGTGGTACGTGTGTGTGCGCGTGCACGCACACACACACACACACACACATATATATATATATATATATATATGGGAATGTTACCCAGCCATAAAAAAGAATGACATCTTGCCATTTGAGGTGGCATGGAGGGAGCTAGAATGTATTATGCTAAGCAAAATAAGTGAGTCCAAGAAAGACAAATACTCTATGATTTCACCTCATATGTGGAATTTAAGAATCAAAACAAACAAGCATAGGGGAGAAAAAGAGGGGAGGCAAATCAAGAAACAGACTCTTAACTATAGAGAACAAACTGATGGTTACCAGAGGGGAGGTTGGTGGGGGGATGACTTAAATAGGTGATGGGTTTAAGGAATGTATTTGCTGTGATGAGCACCGAGTGTTGTATGGAAGTGTTAAGTCACTGTATTGCATGCCTAAAACTAATATTAGGCTGAATGTTAACTGGAATTTAAATAAAAATTAAAAAAAACAATATGAGATCTACTTTCGTAACAAATTTTTAAGTGAACAACAACATGGTATTTACTATAGGATAGTATGCAGGAAGTTTTTAAAACTTACTCATTTTGTATAATTATGACTTTATGCCATTAAGCAAACATTTACCACTTCTTACTTCCCCCCATCCCCTAGAAGCTACCATTCTATTTATTGCTTCTCTAACTTTAACTGTTTTAAGTACTTCATCTAAGTTGAATTATGCAGTGTTTTTCCTTTTGTAAATGACTTATTTAACTTAATGTCTTCCAGGTCCATCCATGTTGCTGGAAATAGCAGAATTTCCTTCTTTTAAAAGGCTAAATGATATTCCATTTTATCACATTATATATCACATTTTCTCTATGCAATTGTTGACAAACATTTCAGTTGTTTATATAGCTTGGATAAATTGTGAATAATGCTGAAATGAACATGGTCATAGAGCTATCTCTTTGAGATCCTGTTTCAATTATTTGGGATATATAGTAAGAAATAGGATTACTATAATATATATAGTATATTATATATATTATATATATATTATATTACTATACTATTACTATATATATTACTGTACATATTACTATATTATATTATTATAGGATTACTATATTATATGGTAGCTCTATATTAATTTTTGAGGAACCGCCATACTGTTTTCATAGATATTATACCAAAAGAATAAGCAACAAAAGCAAAAATAGACAAGTGGCACTAAATGAAATGAAAAAGCTTCTGCACAGCAAAGGAACCAATCAGCAGTGAAACAGTAACCTATAGAATGGGTAAGAATATTCACAAACCATATATCTGATAAGGGGTTAATTATCAAAATATGCAAGGAACTCTTACAAGTCAATAGCAAAATAATAGTGATAGTAATAATAGTTCAATTAAAAAATGGACAAAGGATTTGAACGGATGTTTCTCCAAAGAAGACACACAAATGGGTATATTAAATAGTGCTCAACATTAATAATCAGGGTAATGCAAGTTAAAATCACAATGAGATATCACTACATATATGTTAGGATGTCTATCATTAAACAAACAAACAAATAAATAAATAGATGGTGTTGGCAGGGATGTGGACAAATTGGAATCCATGTAGACTGTTGGTGGGAATATAAAATGGTCTTAAAGTGAGGATAACACTTTAAAAAGAAAACTTTAAATTATGAAATAATCATAGATTTATAGGAAGTTGTAAAAAGTATGCAGGATGTCCTATATACTTTCACCAGTTTCTCCAAATGGTGATATCTTGCATATTAATAAATCAATATAATCAGGAAATTGCCATTTGTATAATACACAGATTTGTTTAGATTTCACAAGTTTACATGCAATTATTTATAAACACAACTGTGTGTATATAGTCCTACATAATTTTATAACTCATGTGCATTGATGAAACTACCACCACAATCAAGATACAAATCTATTCCATTAATAGAAGCCTCCTTCTTGCTTTCCTTTTCTTGCCAGATACTCTCATCCCCCAACTCCAGCTTCTGGCAACCATTAATTTCCCTTTTTTTTTCTTTACTTTCAAAGTGTTATATCAAATGAATCAAACAGTATGTAACATTTTCAGATTGTTTTCTTTTTCACTGAGCACAATTCCCATGAGTTTTTGAAATTTTTAACTTAAATTTTTTTGAAACTTTTAGTTTCTCTCCTGGTAGGAGCCAAATTATGACATGATGCAAGAGGCTGAGAATTAAAGTTTTGTCCCAGGAGAGCGTTGAAGAGGGAGTAAGTCAACCTGCAGGGCATTTCACGGTCTAATGAAAATAGGCAAAATTGTACTTGATGAGAAGTAGTGGGTAAGAATAGCTTGACATAGCTGCTTTTCCCTCCAGGTCTCTGATGAAGTTGTATGGGTTGGGAGAGGAGGCAAGTATATAGAGAGCTCTTGAAAATTAAAGCAAGTAGTTGGCTGTCAGTAATCTGGCAGTTCCGAAGAAACGTATGTTAGAGCCAAAGATTATTGAGAGGTGAGAAGACAGCCAACAACAACTATGAAAACTTTTTGGTGAAAGCCACAACTATGCTTAGAAAAGAGCCAAAAAAGTGGACAGCGATGTACCAAAACTATAATATAGGTTTGAATAAACTCTGTCTCTAATTGAATCAAGGTAATCGGTCCTTACCCTATCTGCATAGCAGAAGGAAAATGGGAATAAATGTAATTTTCAACATTCATTAAAAAAAAAAAAACACTAGGCATACTAAGAGCAAGATACCATATTCCTCAAAAACAATAGAATAAAAACAAATGAAGCAGACCTACAGTTGAAGTAGATATTGGAGTTGGCAGATAAGGTTATAAAGTATTTTATATAATTCAATTAAGAGTTGTAATGTTAACAATACTTGAAGTGATTAAAATAATGAAAAACTTGAATATTGAAAACAAGTTTTACTGGATAATTATAATCTATATAAAAATAAAGGGAAATTCTAGACTAAAATATGAGAATGGAAATTAAAATTTTAAAGATTTTCAAACCAAATTATACATGGCAGAAGAAATCCAGAAGATGATAAACTATTGAATTTACTGTTGAAAAAATATATAGACAGCTAAAAGAGACGATATCAAAAAATAGGTAAAGCCTCACTACATATTGTATAGATCTATAGATTCTATAATTTAAAAATTAGATGTAATGGAAACATTCCTTAAAAAATACCTAGCGTTAGATAAGCAATATTCCTTCTCATTTGTCATGCGACCCCAATCTCACTTTCACATTTTACTTCATATCTCATATCATCTTTTTTTAAAAAAAAATTTTAACGTTTATTTTTTTTTTTGAGACAGAGAGAGACAGAGCATGAACGGGGAAGGTTCAGAGAGAGAGGGAGACACAGAATCTGAAACAGGCTCCAGGCTCCGGGCTGTCCGCACAGAGCCTGACGCAGGGCTCGAACTCACAGACAGTGAGATCATAACCCGAGCCGAAGTCGGACGCTCAACCGACTGAGCCACTCAGGCGCCCCTCTCATCATCTTTTTAAATAAATGTCTCTAAAGCACTGTTGACTCAAATGTGACCAAATGAGGTCACAGATTTTCATCCTTAGAATACTAGGTTTTTAAGACACACTCAGTAGATCCAACCATCCTTTCTTTCTTTATAATATCGTCTTCCTTTGGCTTCCATGAAACCACATTACTGGTGTTCAAGTGTGGCTTTGTCTTCTTCATTTCTTTGCAAAGCAACTGCCTTTATCTAATTTCTAAATAGAGAATTTTCTCAAAACTGGTCTGTTCTCTACACCGTCTTCTTTTTAAAAAAAATTTATTGAAGTATAGTTGACATACAATATACATTACACAGTGCTCACCAGAGTAAGTATACTTATTGTCTGTCACCATAAGACGTTATTACAATATTATTGACTATATTACCTATGGTGTGCATTATATCCCCCTGACTTACTTATGTTACAACTGGAAGTTTGTACCTCTTAATCCCCTTCATAAATTTCACCAATTCAACCAAACCCCCTTCCTTCTGGCCACCACCAGTTTGTCTGTATTTAGGAATCTGTTTCTCTTTTTTTCTGTTTCTTTGTTCATTTTTTTTCTGTTTTTTAGATTCCATATATAAGTAAAATCATATCATATTTGTCTTTATCTGACTTATTTCACATTGCATAATAACCTGTAGGTCCATGCATGTTTTTGCAAATGGTAAGATCTCATTCTTTTCTATGGCTGGGTAATATTCCATTATATATAATATATATAAATATATTATATTATGTATCGCATCTCTATCCATTCATCTATTGATAAACACTTGGGTTGCTTCCATATCTTGGCTATTATAAATAATGCAGCAGTAAACAAAAGGGTGCATATATATTTTCAGATTAGGTTTTTTGTTGTTTTCTTTGGGTAAATACCCAGCAATGCAATTATTAGTTTGATCATATAGTATTTCTATTTTTAATTTTTTGACAAACCTCCATACTGTTTTCCATAATGGCTGCATAAATTTATATTGCCACAGTGCACAGGGTTTCCTTTTCTCCACGTGCCTGCCAAAACTTGTTGTTTGTTGTCTTTTTGACACTAGCCATTCTGAATGCAGTGAGGTGATACATCATTTTGATTTTGACTTGCGTTTCCCTGATGATTGGTGATGCTGAGCATTGTTTCATGTGTCTGTTGGCCATTTGTATGTCTTTGGGAAAATGTCTATTTAGGTCCTCTGCCCATTTTTAAATCGGATTATTTGTTTTTCCGTGTGTGTTGAATTGCTTGAGTTCTTCATATATTTTGGATGTTAACCCCTTATTGGATATATCATTTGCAAACATCTTGTCCCATTCAGCAGGTTGACTTTTTATTTTGTTGGTTTTCTTTGTTGTGCAAAAGCTTTTTCTTTTGGTGTAATTCCCAATAGTTTCTTTTGCTTTTGATTTTCTTCCCTGAGGAGAAATATCCAGAAAAATGTTGCTAAGGTTGATTTCCAAGACATCATTACCTATGTTTTCTTTTAGGAGTTTTATTTCAGGTCTCACATTTAGGTATTTAATCCACTGTGTATTTATTTTTGTGTATAATGTAAGAAAGTTGTCCAATTTTATTCTTTTGCATGTAGCTGTTCATTTCTCCCAGCACCATTTACTGAAGATTTGTATATTGTTGCCTCCCTTGTTGTAGATTGGTTGGCCATATAAGGGTGGGTTTATTTCTGTGCTCTCTATCCTGTTCTATTGATCTATGTGTCTATTTTTGTGCCAGTACCATACTGTTTTGGTAACTATAAATTTTAGTTTTACTGGAAATCTGTGATTATGACACTTCTAGTTTTTTTGTTTTTTGTTTTTATTTTTTTTATTTTTTTTTAAATTTACATCCAAATTAGCATATAGTGAAACAATGATTTCAGGAGTAGATTCCTTAATGCCCCTTACCCATTTACCCCATCCCCCTCCCACAACCCCTCCAGCAACCCTCAGTTTGTTCTCTATATTTATGAGTATCTTCTGTTTTTTCCCGTCGTTTTTATGTTATTTTTGTTTCCCTTCCCTTAGGTTCATCTGTTTTGTCTCTTAAAGTCCCCATATGAGTGAAGTCATATGATGTTTGTCTTTCACTGACTGAATAATTTCACTTAGCATAATACCCTCCAGTTCCATCCATGTAGTTGCAAATGACAAGATTTGGTTCTTTTTGATTGCTGAGTAATACTGAGTAATATATATATATATATATATATTACTCAGTATTATATATATATATATTTTTTTTCATCTTTTCTCCCCTCAAGAGAGTTCCCCTTAACATTTCTTGCTGAGCTGGTTTAGTGGTCACAAACTCCTTTAATTTTTGTTTGTCTAGGAAACTTTTTATCTCTCCTTCTATTTTGAATGACAGCCTTGCTGGATAAAGAATTCTTGGCTGCATATTTTTCTGATTCAGCACACTGAATATATCCCACCACTCCCTTCTGGCCTGCCAAGTTTCTGTGGATAGGTCTGCTGCAAACCTGATCTGTCTTCCCTTTTATGTTAGGGACTTTTTTTTCCCTTTATGCTTTCATGATTCTCTCCTTGCCTGAGTATTTTGTGAATTTGACTTTGATATGCCTTGTTGATGGTCGGTTTCTGTTGAATCTAATGGGGGGTCCTCTGTGCTTCCTGGATTTTGATGTCTGTGTCTTTCCCCAAGTTAGGAAAGTTTTTCCGCTATGATTTGCCCACATAACCCTTCTACCCCTATTTCTCTCTCTTTCTCTTCTGGGACCCCTATGATTTTGATGTTGTTCTGTTTTAATGAGTCACTGGTTTCTCTAATTCTTAAATCGTGCTCTTTTGCCTTAATCTCCCTCTTTTTTTCTGCTTCATTATTCTCTATATGTTTGTCCTGTATATCACTGATTCTCTGTTTTGCTTCATCCATCCTTGTCACTGCTGCATCCATCTGTGATTGCAGCTCAGTTATAGAATTTATAATTTCATTCTGGCTATTTTTTACTTCTTATATCTCTGCAGAAAGGGATTCTAATCTATTTTTGACTCCAGCTAGTATTCTTATTATCGTGATTCTAAATTCTGGTTCAGACATCTTGCTTGTATCTGTGTTGGTTAAATCCCTGGCTGTTGTTTCTTCGTGCTCTTTCTTTTGGGGTGAATTCCTTCATTTTGTCATTTTGAAGGGAGAAAAGGAATTAATGAGGTAGAAAAATTGAAATTAAAAGAAATTAAAATAAAAAAATATTGAAATTAAAAATTAAACACACACACACACACACACACACACACACACACAAATTGAATAGATGATGCTATATCCTAGGTGTGTTTTGGTCTGGGTATTGAAAGTGGTTTGGCGGATTAGAGAAAAAAAGGGGGGGGGGAAGAAAATGTTTGGGAATTTTAAAAAATGAATACACTGAAGTAGACTAAAATGAGATGATGGGGGTAAAATAGAATTTAAAAAATATACCCAAAAGTACAGAATGTAGTAGAAAAAAATTATAGAAAAATATTTTTAATAAAAATTAAAAATAAATATGATTTTTTGTCATTTTCTGTATTTAAGAAAAAAGAAATGAAAAAGAAAAAGAGTTAAAAAAAGAAAAGAAAACAACGTTTGAAAATTTGAGAAAGTGAATACACTGTAGTAGACTAAAATAAAATGATGGAAGTAAAATAGAATTTGAAAAAACTTACATAATAGCAAAAATATAGTAATAAAAATTAAATAAAAATATTTTTAATAGAAATAGAAAGTAAAAATGAAGTTTTACTCTTTCTGCATTCAAGAAAAGGAAAAGAAATGGAAAAGGGGATAAAAGAAAAAGGAAAAAAAGGAAACAGAATTTGAAAAGGTGAGTACACTGAAGTAGACTAAAATAAAATGAAGTAAAGTAGAATTTGAAAAAAATTTACACAAAAGTAAAAAGGATAGTAATAAAAATTAAAGAAAGATATTTTTAATACAAATTGAAAATAAAAATGAATTTTTTGTCTTTCTGTATTCAAGAAAAAGAAAAGAATTGTAAAAGAGAAAAAGGAAAAAGAAAAAGAAAATTGGATAGATGAACCTGCTAACAGACTGAAGTAGGACTGAAATTGCTTCGTTTTCCCTTAGAAGTCACTCTATGTAGCTCTTTATAGTCCATAAATTAAATTGGCGGTGAGACTTACGTTCTTGAAGAGGGAATTTGGCCCAGTTGGGCAGGGCTCAGTGTAACAGCTTCTCTCTCCACTTGGTGGCGCTGCTAGCCTACTGGGGTGGATTGTTTTGGGGCTTGTAGGTGAGTATGCGCGGGAGTGGTGAAAATGGCACCACCCAGCCACGCAGTCTGTTCTCCCCAATCAGCAATCACGCACTTGTCCTCCGTCTTCAGCTCTCATCCACTCCCCGCTTCTTCACTCTCTGTGACCAGGCCCCATGCAGCACCTCTCTCCCAAGCCTTGTCTCAGATGTGGCTGTTTTCCCCGGCCCCCTACTTCCGAAGGACTGCGGCTTTGACCTGTTCCGCCCCTGTGCAGGAGGGTCTCAACAAGCAGTGGCCAAATGAGCAATGGCTGAATATTGGCTGCACCCAGGTACGCCCACTGGACCCTATTGTTGCCGGAGCCCCGAGAGTGTGGCCAGGTGCCAGCCTATCCCAGAAAATGTTCGCGAGACAGCGTAGCCTCAGCTTTTCAGGGATTATGGAAAATCACAACACACATCTGGCACCAGACTTCACCCTTAACGACCTTGCCCCAGCACGAGTGAATGTGGCCACCTTCTGGGATCTGCTGGGATCAGGTGGCTTCAACAGTCTCAACCAAATGTGCTTCCAGCAGTGGAACTGCTTTTTTCCCGTGTGGCCCGAGAACCTCCCAGACCCCACTCTGTTCCTGGGGATTCGCCCTTCCCGCCAGAGCACCGCCAGGTATGGAGCTGCGGAGATGCAGCCTTTGTGCTCCCCTTGTTTACAGTCTTCATGGAAAATAGACCCTCTCCTTTCTCCTTTCTGCCTTTTTAGTTTATTCCCTGCGGCTGTTTC
Organism: Panthera leo; assembly: GCF_018350215.1. Taxonomy (NCBI): domain Eukaryota; kingdom Metazoa; phylum Chordata; class Mammalia; order Carnivora; family Felidae; genus Panthera; species Panthera leo. The sequence continues at coordinate 218,709,818 of NC_056679.1, forward strand.
CAATTTTCCACTTTCTCTCCAGCTACTTTTGGGGGGGGGTGACATTCCCGTATTCTCCCCCCCTCCCCAGTCTCTGTCCTCTCTCTGCCCACAAAAGTGGTTCCCTACCTTTTCAGGGCTTCTTGCTCCCCAAGTTCAGCTCTCTGTGCCGCGTACCTGCTGAATTCTGTGGTTCAGGTTGTGCAGATTGTTGTATTAATCCTCCAATCAGTTTTCTAGGTGTGTAGGATGGTTCAGTGTTGGTCTGGTTGTATTTTGTGGGTGCGAGACACACAAAAAGCTTCCATGCTGTTCCGCCATCTTGGCTCCTCCCCCTCTACACAGTCTTCTTAATAAATATTAAGATGTACGTGACAGTCAGTTTTACCTACAACTTTAGTTTGCTTTTCCCAATTTCAGACCTATTTATCTAAACTTCACCTTGAAAACATGAAAGTGAATGTGTTGCATGATCTCTATATAATCCTGTTTATAACTGATCATATTATCTTCCTTCCCCAAACCTGTATCATCCCCCTTCTTCCTCACCATGCCACCTATTCACTGAGATGCTAAAATAAGAATCTGTTTCTCCTCTTTTCCCTCATTCCTTATGACTAATCCACCGACAAAAATACTGAGAAAGAAATTGGTGTTAAAATTTCCCCTTGAATATTTTTATGTCTCTTCCATTAACACTTATCTTGTTTTTGTAATATTCTCTAACACTATCCTTTATCCTTTCTCTTCTTAATTGTATACTGATCTCTCCCTGGGTCACTACTTATTTTTTAAGTGTTATAACTTTTGCTAGAGAATTCTAACATACCATTAGTTCTTATTTAAAAAAATTAAACAGTATTTAATTTCTTCCCTCATTCAAAAATGAGGAATTTAACTGAGAAACCATCTCCCTTCTTCATCTTCTCTTCACCAGTTTTATTGGTGTATCTGTAATTTAAGTCCTTTTAGTGTCTTTGATCACAAAGTTCATAAATAAGACCTTTATCATCCACAAATTCTAAAACTTAGTATTCGATTGCTATGCTGAGAGGATAAGGTAATGTGAAGTCTTACATTCTCGATTACCTTTCTATCATCTCTTATTTCAAGCATGTCAGCCTTACCATTACGTTTGCATTTTCAATGTATTTAACAGCAGCTTTTCCTATATCTATCTTTACCTATTTTGTCATTGTTTATTCTGAGAATATAAAATAAACAAGACTCGAATTTTGATTTATTATTTTCTGCACAATCATGTAACATCAATGAATGTATCTCAAAGTCACCTAATGAATATCATTAAGAAAATGTCCTAAGCATTGAGGTATAATAGATTGTTTTTTCTTATACTTCATCCATTCTTCAAAATATTTTAATGCTACATCCACCTCCTTAATACATGGTTTCTCCTTTTTTTCTTTACACTTTCTTTTAGTTGTTAAATTATCGCTCATACACATAAGGCCATCCAACTTTAATATTCACAGTTTCTTCTATACAAATCTGTTATTTATAATTTCTATGAAGCTATTATTCTATAATTTATTTTTATTGAACTTGGGATGAACTTACATCTTTTTTTGCCTGGGAAATACTTGTATTTGCTTACTTAGAAATTGGAAGTTGAGGCACTCGGGTGGCTCAGTCGGTTGTGTCTGACTTCAGCTCAGGTCATAATCTCATGGTTTGTGAGTACAAGCCCTGTATCTGCACTGTTAGTGCAGAGACTGCTTGGGATTCTCTCTCTTTCCCTCTCTCTCTGCCCTTCCCCCACTGTGCACTCTCTCTCTCTCTCTCTCTCTCTCTTGCTCTCTCTCAAAGTAATACATAAACTTAAAAAAAAAAAGAAATAGGTAAATATTAATTTCTTCCTAGACCGATATTAATGTTGTTTTGCACACAATTGATATTTGAATGACTATGGATGGAACCATAGGTTCAAAATAATTTTTGCTATAACTGGAAGATATCAACTAATTTTTCTCCAATTTCTCCATTAATTTTATTAATACTAATTTTTTCAAGTCTAATATCATTTTATTGATGTATTGTATTTTTACTACCAACTGGCACTCAATGCTTTTTAAGATTAAAAAAGTCAATGATGATCTGAAATGTCACAGAGATATATCTGGGTATTTTATTTCATTCCTATTCCTAAACATTATTGACTTAACACTATTTTTGCATTCTAGATCGTAATATATTTACAGTCTTATATTGATCTCTACATTTATTTTTTTTTAATTTTTTTATTTTTTTTAATATTTTTTAATGTTTATTTATTTTTGACAGAGTCAGAGACAGAATGCGAGTGGGTTAGGGGCAGAGAGAGAGGGAGACACAGAAGCAGAAGCAGGCTCTAGGCTCTGAGCTGTCAGCACAGAGCCCGACGTGGGGTTCGAACTCACAAACCGTGAGATCATGACCTGAGCCGAAGTCGGACGCTCAACCGACTGAGCCACCCGGGTGCCCCAATATCTACATTTAAACATTTCTTTGATATTTCTATCTCTTGATATTTTTTCTCTACTCAATGCTTTTCCTTAAAATTTCCTTCTAATCATTCTGTTCCTTGTCTTTTATTTATTTTCTTTAAATATAGTATCTTATCTGTGTGTGTTTTATAGTATGTTTATTGAATATAAGCAGGATACTACTTAAAGTTATATAAACACATGAACAAGTATAAAGATACACCATATTTCTAAATAGTAAGTCAATATCATTATTATATAAAGTCTCTCTAAGTTAATTTATGAGTTGATTCAGTTTCAGGAAATGTCATAGTTTAATGTTTATAATTAGAGAAGCTGCCTGTGGAATTTGGAAGAAATGTTTAAAAGAGTATTTACTCCTACCAAAGTTTTAAACTTACCACATCTACAATCAGAGCAGTTTAGTATCAACATGTGAATTGACTGACATACCAATGAAATAAAGATGGAAAACTCAGAATTACACCTGGGGCACCTGGGTAGCTCAGTTGGTTAAGCCTCTGGCTTTGTCTGAGGTCATGATCTCACAGCTTATGAGTTCGAGCCCTGCATCAGGCTCTCTGCTGACAGCTCAGAGCCTGGAGCCTGCTTCAGATTCTGTGTCTCCCTCTCTCTCTGCTCTTTCCCTGCTCATGCTCTGTCTCTCTCTCCTTTAACAATAAATGAACGTTAAAAAAATTAAAAATAAAGAAAACTCAGGATTACACCAAATGTATTTGGAAATTCAGTACAGAGTCGTGAGAAATTTTAAATCAGTGAGAAAAAGACATAAAAATTATGGTTGTTGAGACAACTACATTGATGATAAAAAAATCTAGATCAATTTCTCATCTCTACATCAGCAAATAAATAGATCAGGTAAACAAATGTATATAGAGTCAAATCATATAATTTCCAGAAAAAAAATGGGCGCACTGTGAATTCTTAATGCATGAATCAAAAATTTATCTTATAAATATTTTAAAATTCAGTAACAATATAAATTGATATATAAATTTGATTATGTTAAACATTGCATACCAAAACACCATAAGGAATTAAGAACAACAATGAAAAACTGAGAAATAAAATTGTAACTTATTAAATAGAAAATTATTTCTAAAGAATTTGAGAATTGATTCATTGAAAACAAGAGGACAAAAAAAAATAGTGTGAATATTAAATGCCAAAAAAAAGAAAAGCCAATGGCTTTTTCACATGTGACAAGAATGTCCACCTCAGTAATAAGAAAAAAAAAACTGAATTGAAATACCATTCATTATCTCTTAGATTTGTAAAATTCTAAAGATTGGATTATACATTTACTTGGCAAGTTGTGGATCACAGGCACATTTTAATTTTGTTGTTGTTGTTTTTGTTGTTGTTTTTGTGGGAATGCAAGCTGGTATCACTTTGTGCGAAACTTGGCAGTATTTTTCAAAATTGTGCATTCATTTACCTTTTGAACCAGCAATTCTATTTTGAGGAATCTATTCTAAAACAAATTGGCAAAAAAATATGAAATGACTTACGGACAAGGTCATTCATTTTAGCATTATTCAGAATAGTTAAAGACCAGAAATAAATGCTATTTAGGGTAACTGGTTGGAAAAATTATGTTGCTTAGGAAACTGGTCGAATAAACTATGCAAAATCACCCAGAAGAATGCTAAGCCACTGGAAAATGGGACAAAGAACTCTATAATTTTCTAAGTAGCTATCTCCAAAGAACATTGTTAAATGAAGAATACAATGTGGGTAAATGTATATATAGTGTGCTATCTTTTTGAGTATCAAAGAGGAATATACAGAAATATATGAACATTTGTTAAAATTTAGGGAGGAAACAGTAGAAAGATAAAACCTAAATAAAAATAATTACTTCTAGAAGCAGGGAGAAAGTAGTGGAAAACAGAGATCAATAATATTTTCTCAAAATACTATTTCCTTTAGTATGATTTCATGTGTGTGTGTTAATGTCATGAGGAACCAAGATTGTCAACGTAAGAGTTAAAATACACATATATGAAACAAAAGAAGTTGAATAACGTTCTTCAAGTGTTAATTTGGAATTATGTATTTAAGTGTTTTAAGTGTGTATTTTTTCTCTAATTTTAAAGTGTTATTTCCTAGCATTGTTTATTGCTAAGCTCTAAAAACAAGGAATAACCTAGTAAAATAATCACTACTATTATCCAGGTAATTGTACGTAGATACAGTTTCTTATTAAAGTGATCCAGAGTTCCTTGGTGGGATTACTGATGGAGCTTCATGCCTTGTGTCATCTTGTTATAATTGAAAGCAAAGAATCATCAACAAATATGAAGATTTTGTCATAAAATATTATGTGTCTATGTAAAGCAGGTCTGCGTTGACAAGATGGGACAACCTGATAGCAAGGAAGAAAAATAACTATAGTAAATTTAATAAATTTAAGTATATAGTTATTCTGAATTCATAACAACACTTCAAAATACTACTTTAGGAGTTTGTTGGAGCACCAATGCATTCTTCTGAAAATTGAGAAATGATCAAGTTTTTGTCTGTCTTTGCTATGTTTTAGATTATCAAAATAGTTGATAATGATTTTTTAACAGAGGAATCACAAATAATAAATGCAAAAGGAATGCCAGAGTTAGAAATTAACATATTTTAATATTAAAGAATTAATGGATATTTATCACTATTTTTTAAACCCAGTCATTGAAATGTTGACCCAGTGAAACTACATGAAACCACTGATCAATGATAATATCACTAAATGAGGGATAAATAAAAATGAGTGCCTCTTGATATGTTGCAATAGAACACAGAAATACTTTTCAGCTCTTTTATTACAACAAAAATAAAAGCAAAAACTTCAATATAATCAAGTCTCTACATAACGATCAGTTGAAATATGGGCAATATATTATATATATTGTATATATGATATATATATATATCACATATAAATTATATTATATAAAAAGAAAATTCTAGCTTGTAGAAAATGAGTTGTATTCACAGACATATGCAGTTTCTTTTTTTTTAGGTTTTTTTAAATTTTAATTCCAGTTAGTTAGCATATAGTTATGTTAGTTTCAAGTGTACGGTATAGTGATTCAAAATTTCCATACATCACCCGGTGCTCATCATGACAAGTGCACTCTTTTTGTTTTTTTTTTTCCTTTTGAGAGAGAGGGAGAGAGAGAGAGAGAGGGAGGGAGAGCACACACTAGTGACTGGGGGAGGGGCAGAGGGAGAGAGAGAGAGAGGAAAGCTCAAGCAGTCTCCACAACCAGCATGAAGCTTAACTGGGGTCTCAATTCCACAACCAACCATGAGATCATGACCTGAGCCAAAATCAAGAATCAGACTGAACAAGGGATCCCTGGGTGGCTCAGTAGGTTAAGCATCTGACTTTGGCTCAAGTCATGATTTTGCAGTTTGTGAGTTCCAGCCCCCCATCAGGCTCTGTGCTGACAACTCAGAGCCTGGAACCTGCTTTGAATTCTGTGTCTCCCTGTCTCTTTGACCCTCCCCCTACCTCCCCCGCTCACACTGCCTCTCTCTATCTCTCTCTCAAAAATAAATAAACATTAAAATAAACAAACAAACATCTTTGTTTTTTTTAAGAGTCAGACTGAACCACCCAGGTGCCCTGACAAGTGCACTCCTTAATCCCCATCACCAGTTTGACCCATTCTCCCCCCCTCCACCTCCTTTCTGGAGACCATCAGTTTGAGTTTGTTCTCTATAGATAAAGTCTGTTTCTTGATTATTTTTTCTCTCTTTTTCTTTTGCTCATTTGTTTTGTTTTTAAATTCCCCTATGGATGGAATAATATGGTATTTGCCTTTATCTTACTGACTTATTTCACTCAGCATTATACTCTGTAGCTCCATCCATGTCATTGTAAATGGCAAGATTTCATTCTTTTTTATGGCCATATCTTTATCCATTCATCAGTTGATGCACACTTGGGCTGCTTCCAATCTTGGCTATTTTAAATAATCCTGCTATAAACAAAGAGTTGCCTGAATAATTTTGAGTTAGAATTAGTGTTTTGTGTTGTTTGAGTAAATATCTAATAGTGCAAAGGCTGGATATTAGAGTAGTTCTACTTTTAGCTTTTTGAGGAACCTCCATACTGTTTTCCACATTAACTGCACCAATTTGCATTTTCATCAGCATTGCAGGAGGGTTCCTTTTTCTCCACATTTTTGCTAATACATGTTGTGTCTTGTATTTTTGATTTTAGTCATTCTTACCAGTCATTCTTATCTTGAAGTGATATCTTATTGTAGTTTTGATTTGCATTTCCCTGATGGTAAGTGATGATGAACTTCTTTTCATGAGTGTGTTAGCCATTTGTATGTCTTCTTTGGAGAAATGTCTGTCCATGTCTTCTGCCCATTTTTTAAAGGGATTATATGTTTTTTGGGTTTTGAGGGTATTTTTAGTCTTTATTTATTTATTTATTATTATTTTTTTTTTTTCAACGTTTTTTATTTATTCTTGGGACAGAGAGAGACAGAGCATGAACGGGGGAGGGGCAGAGAGAGAGGGAGACACAGAATCGGAAACAGGCTCCAGGCTCTGAGCCATCAGCCCAGAGCCTGACGCGGGGCTCGAACTCACAGACCGCGAGATCGTGACCTGGCTGAAGTCGGACGCTTAACCGACTGCGCCACCCAGGCGCCCCTAGTCTTTATTTATTTTTGAGAGGGAGAGAGAGAAAGCATGAGCAGGGTCAGGGAAGAGAGACAGGAAAGGGAGAATTCCAAGCAGGCTCAGCACTGTCAACACAGAGCCCAATGCAGAGCTTGAACTCATGAGCCAGGAGATCATGATCTGAACAGAAATGAAGAGTGGGGCATTCAACCTACTATATATATATATATATGTATGTGTATATATATGTATGTGTGTATATATATACGTATATATATATACGTATATATATATATACGTATATATATACATATATGTATATATACATATATATGTAATTATAAGTATATGTATACATATGTACATATATATACGTACATATATACATATATGTATACATATACGTATACATATACACAATACATATATACGTATGTATATACATACATATATGTATAGTGTATATGTATACGTATATGTATATGTATATGTATATGTATATGTATATGTATATATGTATATGTATATACATATGTATATGTATATACATACATATATATGTATATGTATATATATGTATATGTATATACATATGTATATGTATATGTATATATAGGTACATACATACATATATGCGTATATATACATATATACATATGTGTATACATATAAGTATACATATATATGTATACTATATATGTATACATATAAGTATACATATATATGTATACATATAAATATACATATATGTATACTTATATGTATACATATATATGTATACATATATGTATACATATATGTATATAAGTATACATATATATGTATACTTATATGTATACATATATAGATATATATACGTACGTATATATACGTATATATATATATACGTATATATACGTATATATACATACATATATATATATATATGATACTAACCATTTATCAAATGTCATTTGCAAATATATTCTCCCATTTAGTAGCTTGTCTTTTAGTTTTGTTGGTTGTTTCAGAAGGCTGAATTTTTAAAGTAGGTCCCATGAAGATAATGGGGGGAGGACTTTACAACAGATACAGCTACAGTATAAGCTACTCTGATTCTTAAGTCCCATAGGTACTTGTAACTATAGTCGCCAAGGTCCTTAGTGGAACTCCCAGTTGGAGAGTTGTGACACAAACCACCAAGGTTCTGAGTCAAGGCCATGCCTTATGCAACAGAGTATTACTAGTTTGATTTGTCAAACTATATATATGTATATATATGTATACGTATATATATGTATATGTATATATATACGTATACATATATATACGTATGTGTGTGTGTATATATATATATATATATATATATATATATATATGTATGTATTTTACAACTTAACACCAGAAAAATAATCCAATGAAAAAATGAAAAGAAAACATGAACAGGGATTTCTTTAAAGAAGACATACAGCAGACACATGACACATGAAAAGATGCTTAATATCACTCACCATCAGGGAAATTCAAATGAAAACCACAATGGGATATTACCTCCCACCAGTCAGAGTGGCTAAAATCAAAAACACAAGAAACAAGTGTTGGTGAGGATGTGGAGAAGAAGGAACCCTTGTGCACTGTTGGTTAAAATGCAAACTGGTACAGTCATTATGGAAAACAGTGCAGAGGTTCCTCAAAATATTAAAAATAAATTACTGTGTGATCCAGTAACACCATTCCCAGATATTTATCCAAAGGATATGAAAACACTAATTTGAAAAAAATATATGCAGCATTATTTACAGTAGCCAAAATATGGAAACAACTCAAGTTTCTATCAATGGATGAATGAATAAAGATGAAATAATGGAATATTTGCATAATGGAATATTATTTGGCCATAAAAAAGAATGAAATCTTGCCATTTGCAACAACATGGCTAGATCCAGAGGATATAATGCTAAGTGAAATAAGCCAGTCAGAGAGACAAATACCATATGATTTCACTCATGTGTGGAATTTAAGAAAGAAACCAAAGAAAAAGACAGACAAAACAAGACAAAACAAAACAAAAAACAGTCTCTTGATTACAGAGAACAAACTGATGGTTACCAGAAGGGGGATGTGTAGGGGGATGGGCAAAATAGGTGAAGGGGATTAAGAGTACATTTATCATTATGAGCACTGAGTAGTATATAGAATTGCTGAATTGCTGTATTTTACACCTGAAACTAATATAATATTGTATGTTAATTATACTGGAATTATGTTTTTTTTTTAATTTTAAAACTCAGCTTTCTAAGTCACCTTATATGAGGGTCTGAGCAGCATTCCCAAAAGCTATAAATGCTGCTTCCATCAGCCAAAGATGTTCACAAAGTGCTGCTCCTCTTTCTTTGTGGTAGAATGTGCAAGCTATGAAGTATATCCTTTATCTTATAAGGGATTCCCTGGCACATCACAGATCTTTGAACCCTGGAATTTTCCTAACACATGGCTTGTAGCTTATTGAATCATGGAGGGTACTTGCCACTTTCTATTTATCAGGTTCATTTAACACAATTCTATCAATTTAATGGATCATCATGATGTTTTTCAGAATGTATAGAAAATCAAGTCTTCTCTGGTCTGTTCTCTTATCAGTGAACAGGAAAATTCACATGGACTTGGGATATGGGAGAAAATGTGCTCTTTGTCCTACATAAATATAAATCTGTTGTTACCGTATTAAGTGATGGAAATTGAAAAGAACACAGTCTCCAGACTTTAGCCACATACAAATTACCTAAATCAATCTGTTTCAGTAAGGATCTCACACCTACTATAACAGCTGTAAGTAAGACTCTCTTTTGGTTAGCTTTACAGTAGTGTACTGTCATCTGTCATGGGTCCATCTGCTGTTTTTGAAAGGACTTTACAGGTAAATTGAACATGAAATAGGACCTTGAACTTCTATTCATTAATTGAGAATAATCTCTTTAATTTAACTTTGGAATTAATATTATCTCTAACTTATTGTCTTATCTAGGAAAGGGGCCACCTTCAGGGTTTTATATTTGGCAAGACTTACCACAACAACTATTACTACACAGATTAGGAAACTAATGTGCTGGCTCTTCTAGATATTACTACAACTATGAACTCAGGGTCTGGAGAGATAACTATGGAATCTAATTTCAATTGAGGGTCCATTAAGCACCTGTTCTTCATAAGCTTTCAGTCTAACTGGTAAGGAAATTTGGATATACTTCTGTCAATATAAACTCAAACTTCGAATCCAACAGTCCTTCAAAGTTCTCAATAGTCTTTTTTCCCCCGTGTAAAGTCACCTATGTTCATAGGTTCTTCGGACAAAGATATCTTAATATTTATTCCTTGCATTTGTGGTGTCATTGTAGAGTCCTTCCTTAAGTTTATCTAGTCTCCATTTCAACAGATGGGCTCTGGATCAGAGAATGAGCTCAGACTGGCAAAGTGAGTGAGAAGTTGTGATTTTTTATTATTGCAGATAATGCCAGTTTTCTTCTTACCAATTCATCATATCTTCTGGTTTGTTACACCAGAAGCAGCCTGGCTGGCTATCTATTTTACCCCTAGGAAAATCATAGTCTATTTCATTTTATTTATTTATTTTAATGTTTTTTTAAATTTATTTTTGAGACAGAGAGAGACAGAACATGAGCAGGGGAGGGGCAGAGAGAGAGGGAGACACAGAATCCGAAGCAGGCTCCAGGCTCCAAGCTGTCAGCACAGAGCCCGATGTGGGGTTCGAACTCACAGTCTGCCAGATCATGACCTGAGCCGAAGTCGGACGCTCAGTTGACTGAGCCACCCAGGCACCCCTCAGAGTCTATTTTATATCGCAACAGATCCTTACAGAAAAGGCATCCTGCTTGTCACTCTGGTCTTACTGCTCAGTACAGTTAATACATCCACTCTACCTTTGAATGACCAAGTGTCACCACCTGGACTAAGGTTTTCAAGAATTCTGCAGAGCCATTCTCTCTGGGCATACTAGTTTCATGCAGTATTTCCTACTACCGATTCTGGCCTAGTCGTGATAAAAAGCACTGAGCCATTGAATATCATCAACAATAGTGCATTCATATGGCCTTAGCGAAATAGGGACAGCATCTCCACTTCATCCGATGAAGACCATCTCAGCAGCTAAATTTTGGAATCCTCTTCTGGTGGTCTTGCCTGATTCTTAAGTCTAGAGTCACAGGAAAGTGACTACCTGTGTCAGACTCACCACTTCTGTTAAAAAACACTCTAAACCTTTTCTTCCACACACACTTCATGGGTTCCTGTCAACACGTCTTAGAAAGCCCTTTCAACTTTTCAGGGAGTAATCTGACTCTGGTTACTGTCCAGAAGCATTTTTTTAAAATATGGGCAGGACTTGAGGGGAATGAGCATCATCTTAGTAATCACCTGGCTCAGGTGTGTCTCATGTAATGTGAGGCTCCTGCTTTCTTCTAAGAAGGAGGACTTTATTTTGTTGACCTTAAGTTTTCTCAGAACCTGAAGATTGGAGGTTTGTACTATCAAACTTCCCCATTCTCTGTATAGGGACCCCAATACTTTTTAACTTGTGTTGGTATTGCCATAGGGATTGTGTTGTGGCTCGGCTTGCATTTCCTTTTGCAATTCTGCTAACCTGAATATTAAATTGCATGCCCAATTTTTAGTAATCTGCCATCTAGCTTTAAGAGATGAGGGACTCTGTAAACACTGTCATGGAAGCATTCTAGTTTTTACCACATGCTTTGAGTTAATAGTTGGCTGACCTGAATCGGCTGTTTGTTTTCTTCAAGGCCTTTAAGCAGTTGACAAAAGTCAGCCAATTATACAATATTTATAATTACTGTTGCTCTAATATATAAGACTGCTAGAGGTTCTAGACAACCCAAATTGTTCTCTTCCACTTATTCCTTAGTCTAACAGACTAAAATTTAAAGTCGTAGTAATTTCAAAGGTACCGTAATAGGATGTATAACCACCAATAATCATGGGAATCTATTGCCATCTGCAACTAAGAGATTCAATTCCAGAAATCCATCATGAGGATCTCTTTTTACAGATCATTCTTATACCTATTGTCTTAGATTGGGTTCTCTCAAAGCAAAATATGAGACAAAGACTTGAGAGAAGATCCAACCCCTGCACCATCTGTTTGTTTGAATTTGGGAGGTGGTCCCAGATGGAAGTAAGGGAACAGCAAGAGTGACAAAAGGCACAATGAAAAACTGATATGAGTATATCGTTGAACAACTTGGAAGTATAAAGAATGTCTGCGAGAATTGCCCATCCTGAGGACCACCAGCTGGACCTTCATCTACTGGCTCCCATCTTCCATTGGTTGACTATTGCCCTGAAAACATTGATTTTCCTACACTTCCAAAATGTGTTTCCAATTTGGTCAAGCAGGTTCATGAGACTTTGGAGAAGACCATGAGATAAAAAAGCAATGCCTGATGGTGAGAGGTTGAGGTGGAAAAGTGTCAAATGACTCTGATCTTACAGAGCATATGCTAGCATGGACATAGAAAGGCATTGCCTTTCTCATAGCAGTTGCAATCTAAGAAGCAATTTATCCATTCATTCCTCATTTATGAAAATATGTAATTATTTTTTGAGTTTCCTTTTATGTTAAACTTTATCAAAATATTTTTCATAGCTATATGCATAATAAGGTGATAAGATAATTATATACACTTTCCTTTAAACTAATGCTATGATATGTTAAATCACCACAAATTCTAATGAAATGCATTTGCCTACTCAAAATTAACACAGCTTGAACATCATGTATTATAATTGAATCACTAATAGTTTCATTTTGGGGGCACCTGGGTGGCTCAATTGGTTAAATACCTGACTTTGGCAGAGGTCATGATCTCGTGGTTCATGGGTTTGGGCCCCACATTTAGATCTGTTGGCAGTGTGGAGCATCCTTGGATTCTCTCTCTCTCTCTCTCTCTCTCTCTCTCCCTCTCTCTCTCTCTTTCTCTCTCAAATATAAATAAATCAACTTAAAAAATAATAGTTTCACTTTGGAAGTATTTTTAAAATTATTTCTTCATTAATACTGTTGTGTGAGATTTGTCAGAACTTTCTTGGCTCTTGATATTTTTATAAAATTGTATACCATGGTCTCTGACTTTGGAAAAAAATAATACAAAACTTTCTCATTTTGTGTGGGTGGTAGGTGGTAAAAGTGAATATAAAACTCTCTAGCATGCTTCCTGCTGTCTTCCATCAATATACTTAGCTTTCTAATTGCCTTTAAGTATGTTTTATACTCTTTGTTTTTCTTCAAATATATTTATATTATTCACATTTTGAAAATATTGACAAAATTGTTTTATACATAATTTATTTTATTTTCCTGGATGACTTATTTTCCTTTGTTTCTTTTTCTAATTAACTATATTAGGTTTTTTTTTTTCAATTTATTTTATTTTTTATTAACTATAATTTTTGTGGAGGAGGGAGAAATTTACTTTTTCAGATTATCAGTTTTTATTTTTATTTAATAGTTCTAGCCTATTTTCTTTAAGTTGATTCCTAATTTTTCTGATTTTAGTTTTATTCATATAGCCTTTTTGAAAATGTATTTTCCCTATTTCCATTTGGAAAGATAATGCTAATGGAGATAATTGCATTGTGGAAAGTTATTCTCTTGACATTCTAATTTCTTCCCAGAGAGAAAATTAAAATGGGTTTATTTGGGGTTTTGGTGGTTTTGTTTGTTTGTGTGTTTGTTTGTTTTTGCCTTTAAGCTTCTGGTGGGTTGCCATTTATTAATCATGACATAAAAGTATATTATTCTGATTCTCTCATAAGGGGTATCAGTCGGTTGTTTTTTGTCTTTTTTTTCCCCTGTCATTATTGTTGTTTATTTATTTGTTAATCAATCACCTTCTTCCCCTCAATACTTATAAGATGGCAAAGATGTTGCTTATCTACTCTGGATTTCACTTTTTAATTCTTTTAATTCATTTGACCTACTCAAATTTTGATTCTACTCATATTTTCCCATTTTTTTTAATTTTTTTTTGTTTATTTTGTTAACTTTTGGGCAGTTGTACATGCGATGCTACCTTGAACTATACCTTTGTCTTCTTATATTTTATATTATCATGTAATCACTGTATTGGCCCATTTATCAAAACACTAGTTTTTTGTTTTGTTTTTTTTTTTAATTTCATTATTTGAGATAAAATCACATCACGTTGTGTAAGTTTAAGTTAAACATGTTGATTTGATATATTCATATATTGCATAATGATTGCTACCATAACATTAGCTCCTACCTGTATCCTTATACACATATCATAAAATTTAGCACCTTTAACGCTTTTTTAAGTTTATATTTCAGTAGCATTCACATTGTTGTGCAACCAATGTACAGACTCTTTTCATATATCAAAATTAAAGCTTTATACCCTTTAGAAAACTCCCCATTTTCCTGTCCTCTAAACCGTGGCAATGGCCATTTTGCTTTCTGTCTTAGAATTAATTTTTAAACCGTATCTAATTGCTGAACATTTAGCAGACTTAACACTACTTAATTTTAGTGTCTAATTACAAAAAAATAAGACTGGAAAGGTAGGATTTTATCTGATGTTTTCATTACTGTATCCTTCATGCTAGAAACCTATGTTTCAATACATCATTTTGGAATTAGTGGCTCCAAAAATGAAACACCTCCCGATTTTTATGTTTGATGATAAAAATTAAACCTTTGAAGACCATTCAATTGAAGAATTCTCAAAACCTATTGGACTATAGTTCATTTATATATATATACTTCCAAGAAAACATTATGAAATATGACATACATTTACATACATGAAAATGGAAAGGCTTATTTAATAGTGAGCTATCATATTTCATATTTATGTAGCATAAAATGCATCATATATAAATACATATATTATCAATGAAAATTCTATTTCATGGTGTTGTCTGATATACAAATGAACCATTTCATCAGGAGTCATTTTTAACATTTTTATTTAAATATATTGAAATTTTATCATTTGAAACTAATGTTTTATGAAAAAAAAAGTGTAGAACATAAAGAATGTTCATTACCTACTAGTTAGTATTAAAATCAACTGTAGTTGCAGTAGAAATTTTATATAATCTTATTTTAAGCAGATATTAAATGATAATTTTCTCATATATTGCATTCTGCTAAAAAAATTTAAACTCAGCATTTGGGAATCTTCTAAAAACTGTAATAAAAAATTGAAAATATTCTGGTCACAATTAGGAATGAACATGATGGATAAATTGGAATTGAAACAGGAAGGAGAAATAGAGGTTTCTGTCCTAGAAGAATTGCCCTGGATTTAATCTCCCACATGGTAGTATTTAATAAGACTTTCTCCTAAAAATACTCTTTTGACACTCATTCCTTAAATCTCATTTGTACAACAGGGAAAAATGGATGAACATAGAATGAGGAGAAATGACAGCTATTCTTATAATCAGTAGGGAAAAAGAAAAACAAATTGAACCTAATTTTTTGATACTTTCTCATTGAGATTATATTTCCCTTAAAAGGTGCTTAGCTATATAAATGTATTTTCATTAGATTAAGCAATGGTAGAGAATAAGGCAATTACAGAGAATAAAATAATTTTGTGTTTCTCAGCCTTGATCCTGTATCAGAATTACGTTTGTTTGTTTGTTTGTTTGTTTGTTTGTTTGTTTTCTCCTCTCTCTGTTTCTGTGTTTTAACAAAAGAAGAGTAAAATGATTTAGGTGGCCCCATGAATGAATTATCATTTTTACAAACAAGTTATTATTATGTTTTTAATCTCTGGAAAACTTGGAAGCTCATATACAGAAGCACAGACAAATCAGTCTGGATATTTTTTTCTCTAAAGTGTAAGTTAATACTTATTGGGAAAATGAGATTTTCTTATTTATGCAGGTAGTTTCTTGATATTTTAACTCAATCAATTGTAATTAAACTGAGACTAATTAAAATGGGAAATCAAAAACAAATGAATTGAAAGGTGATTCATTCCCTTAAGATTAAGTAGAAATTTAAAATTAAAAGTAATTTTCTCAGGCAAAGAGAAAATTATCATCATTATAGGTCAATTTCCTAAGGCATTCTGGAGTAGTTTTATTGTAAGAAATAATGAACATGGGACCCCACATTGTTAAGATTACAAAGGAAAATAGTTGGGTAAAAAATTAATTTTAATTTTTGTTCCTATAATTATGAGTATCGTACATATTTATTAGACAATATTCTGTCCTTAGAGATGTGCCTAAGGCATTAGAAAATGCAGCAGAAGTAGAGAGCTGGTGTCGTGAGTTATTTGTAGATCGTAAAACATAATTTTGTAGACTTTGTATATGCCTAAATGAGTCATTTCAAGTAAATAGGAAAGCATATTTGCTTTGTTTTCCAGTCATCGAAAGTAAATACATAGTGTCCTGGTTTTTGGTTCTTGGCCATGTTAAAAAGCAGTACACACGATTTTGTTAAGGGAAGAAAAATATTAGATGGAACTGTGCAAATTTGCTAGTTTTGTAAGTTAACATTGGTCAAGTATTGGCAATTTGATTTAATTTGACCTATACTATAAAATCCAACGTGTCTAACATTTCTAACATAAGGATGATAGGGTCTAGAGAGATTTGAATTTTTCTGGCATTCACAGTTATTTACTAATTGGAATGGAAATAGAAGAAAACCCTTCCATTACATTTTTCTTTTGCTTATATAAAATATTAAGTAAAACCATGCTTTTAAAAATCATACATTGGAGTAAATAGCGTATGTTTTTTCACATTAAAAAAAAAATGGTAATGTCCAGAGAGCTATTCTATTTCCAAACCAGGATGAATCTTTCTGGAGGCTAAGGATACAAAATTCAGGTAGAGCCACCAACCCATTGCTAGTCAAGATGATTAAAGAAATGGAAACTACCCAGGATTTCAAGTACCTTATCTGGATTCCATGTGTCACAGTGCTAGTTAAGGCTATGATCACATCTTTCCCATAGATTAGTATTGGTTCAGTCCACTGCAGTCTGTCCTTCATGGGCAGCCTCAGCAATATTTCTGAAATGCAAATTGAATCACTCTCTCACACACCTATGAAGACCTTTAGTGACTTCCTGTAGTCTTTTGCAATAATTTCAAATTTGTTACCATGGCTTTCAAATCCCTGTTAGTATCTGTATAAATTAATAGCCAAACTCATGAGTGTTCATTCTGAAATGCTTCTTGCCCCAGTCCAAACCCCCAAATACACACTGTAGAATGTTTTGGATATACCCATACTGAACTTCTTTTCAGTTTTTTCAAAATCTGTAGTACTTTCTCTCCTATTCAGTTCACTGCACAACTCATATCTTGTCCCTGTAAAATGTTTGCTTGCTCAGTACTCCCCTTGAATCTTTTGAATTGCTTATTTCAGTTGTCTGCTATAATGACACTTTTTTCTCAGGTAGCTTCTGTGCCAGCCCAGTGTATTCCATGGACTATGCATTACTTTTCTACTGCTTCTGCAGCAAATTACCACAAACTTAGAGGATTAAAACAACACAAATGGATTATCTCACAGTTCTATAGGTCAGAAGTCTGACTCACATCTAACTGAGCTAAAATCAAGCTCTCAGTGTGTCTGTGTTCCTTCTGAGAGGATGTAGGGAGAATTCATTTCCTCGGCTTTTTTAGCTTCTAGAGGCTGCCCTCACTCCTTGGCTCGTTGTCCCATTCCTACCTCAAAGCCAACAAAGGACGGTGGAAATTTTCTTACATTATATCATTCTGACCCTGACTTCTACATCTTTCTTTCATTTTTAAGTGCCCCTTTGATTACATTGGGCCCACAAGAATAATCAAGGATAGTATTCCTATTTATAGGTCAGCTGATCAGCCAATTAATTCCATCTGCCACTTCATTTCCCCTTCACTGTAGAAGGTAACATATTCAAAGGTTACAGGAATTAAGGCATGGAGATCTTTGTGGGACATTATTCTGCCCAACACAGCCTGCTCATGGCACTGCTTAAACCACAGTTATCAAGACACCTGTCCCACCTCTTTGTAAGCCAATTTAACAAGAATCAGAAAATCTTATTCATCATTTAATCTTTGTTCTTAGCATGATATCATGTATAAAACAGCATCAAATATCATAATTAAACATAAGTCTTAAAAAAAAAGCTGAGGCATATTAGGAATATTCCAGAAAAAAAATTAAGTGCTTGGGAATGGAACTAAGGAAAATGCAGAGTTACTTCCAGATAATTTCAGAATCTGAATAAAGGCTCTGCTCAGTTTCACTCCTGGCTTCTTCATTCTGTACTGAGGTTACTTCCTTGTTTTCACTATTTCTCTTTGTATCAAAATGTTTTATCCGAATCCACATCCCTTCAAAATATTTTCTCCTCACTTTTGTGCTTGCATCCCTGTCTTCCCTCCATTCCTGATTCCCCTTTGCTCTCCATTTTCTGTTGTTTGTTTTTTTTTTTGTTTGTTTAAATAGAATAGGAACTCAGATTGAGGCGTGGTAACAGAAAGAAACCAAAGCAGGCAAAGTATAAAGACCGTGAAAGGGGAAGACAATTTGGGGGCCTCTTTAGATTACTGCTCTGTATTCAATTACAGTCTTGTGATTTAATTCCTTTCAAATTTGCAATGGTAGTTCATTTAACTGTAGATTTTTTTATTTTTTCTAGTTTTTATTTAAATTCCAGTTAGTTAGGGGCGCCTGGGTGGCTCAGTCGGTTAAGTGGCCGACTTCGGCTCAGGTCATGATCTCACGGTCCGTGAGTTCGAGCCCCACGTCGGGCTCTGTGCTGACAGCTCAGAGCCTGGAGCCTGTTTCAGATTCTGTGTCTCCCTCTCTCTGACCCTCCCCCGTTCATGCTCTGTCTCTCTCTGTCTCAAAAATAAATAAACGTTAAAAAAAATTTAAAAAAATAAAAAAATAAAAAAAAATAAATTCCAGTTAGTTAACATACAGTGTAACATTAGTTTCAGGTATAGAATTTAGTGATCGATCACTTACGACAACACCCACTGCTCATCACAAATACCTTCCTTAATGCGATCACCCAGTTAACCCAACTCCCCACCCACCTTTCCTCCAGCAACCCTGTTTGCTCTCTGGAGTTATAAGTCTATTTTATGATTTGCCTGTCTCTTTCCCCTCCATATGTTCATCTTTTTTGTTTCTTAAATTCAATTTTTTTAATTTATATTCGAGGTAGTTAACCTACAGTGTAGTCTTGACTTTAACAGTAGAACCCAGTGATTCATCTCTTACATATGACCCCCAGTGCTCATCCCCAAAAGTGCTCTCCTTAATGCCTGTTACCCATTTAGCCCCCACCCCACGTGAATGAAATCATATGGTATTTGTCTTTCTTTGACTTATTTTGCTTAGCATAATACTCTCTAGCTCCATCCACATTGTTGCAAATGGCACAATTTATAGTTTTTAATTAAACTTTTATTATAGGCACGTATATATTGATATCTTCTTTCATTAGGTTATCACACTATACCCAGTGAAGTTTTGGGTGTTTTTGTCCTATTCGTTTTAACATCACAACTACCACTATCATATCCATTACCAAAGAATGACTATGAATAATTTAGAGCCATATAGTTTATCACAAAATCAGAACAAAAATGTGATGATTAATTTACCAAGACAATAGCAATTGTGTTAACTTTTCTTATATTATTTTAGGCAGTTCTAGGCTATGTGTTGTATTACATATTTCTGCCATTAAATTTGTCACACATGGTTAATTTAGCTCTAATTTCCCTGCAAAATAATATTGGTGGGACAGATACAGTATAATGTATTCTAAGATGCTCACGCCACAGGGATTGTTTTCTTTATACGAATAACATACTAATAATATTCATTCATTTTATCTGATTTGTACAAATTCTCTTGTGGCCACAGAAATGCTGAAGAAATGTGGAGACTTTTTGTTCCCATCGACTGTACTTGCTGAGATTAACTAAATGATATTGCAGATGTCAACATATTAATCAGACTTCTATTTCTCCAATTAATTTTTACTTTTATTTTTATTTTTCTAAATTTTTAAACGTTTATTTATTTTTGAGAGAGAGAGAGCTAACATGAGCCGAGAAGGGGCAGAGAGAGAGGGAGACACAGAATCCGAAGCAGGCTCCAGGCTCTGAGCCCACAGCACAGAGCCTGACATGGGGCTGGAACCCATGAACTGTGAGATCGTGACCTGAGCTGAAGTCCAGTGTTCAACTGACTGAGCCACCCAGGCACCCCAATTAATAGTTACTTTTAAAATATAGTAATATATAAGCCATATCATATGAAACAAACAGCATTTCTGATTTTCTGGGATTATATCTTTGTTTCCAAAAATTATATATTCCTACTCAGTTATATATTATAATAAATAATATATTATATATACTTATATATTATTAATAAATTGACAAAAGATAATATATACATATTTGGCCATTAATTTGTCCTAAGCATTTTACCTACTTTTTTTTTTTTTTTACAATATCTTGAAGTTAGCAGTACTGTTATTGATATTTTAAAACTAAGGAAACCGGGGCGCCTGGGTGGCTCAGTCGTTTAAGCGGCCGGATTCGGCTCAGGTCATGATCTCGCGGTCCATGAGTTCAAGCCCCGCATCAGGCTCTGTGCTGACAGCTCAGAGCCTGGAGCCTGTTTCAGATTCTGTGTCTCCCTCTCTCTGACCCTCCCCCATTCATGCTCTGTCTCTCTCTGTCTCAAAAATAAATAAACATTAAAAAAATTAAAAAAAAAAAAACTAAGGAAACCAACTTTTACTGACATTACACTACTGAAGGACATATATTAATAAGGGGCTGATTTAGGGTTTAAACCTAGAAGTACTTCATCCATAAACCACAATTATAATCAGCACACCATAGGGGGCATTTCCAGGTATTAAGATTTCTTAGAATTGCAGCATTTGAAATTATTCCAGCTGAAGCTATGAACCTGAGATTTACCATTCCATTCCATTTCAGTAAAATTCCTGGCATTATTTTTTTCCTGCTTTATTGAGATAGACTGACATATAACATTGTGTAAATTCAAAGTATGTAATGTGATGATTTGATACACATATATATTGTGCAATGTTTACCACAATAAGGTTAGTCAAAACATCTTTCATCTCATTACCATTTTATGGTAAGAACATTAAAGCTCTACTGTCGTAGCAGCTTTCAAGTCTACAACATAGTATCATTAATTACAGTCACCATGCTGTACCTTAGATTCTGGGAATGTATTCATCTTGTTACTGAAAGTTTGCAAGATGAATTTACTTTTACTCTGGGTGTTTTAAGTCTTATAACAACGCTGACATTTAAGTTAATCAGCTTTCTTCAACAATGCTTGAATTTCCTCACTTCTGAAATTTAAATCCTTAATGGAGTGTGTGTGAGTGTGTATGGGGGACAGACAGACAGAAACAGAGACAGGGAGTGTGTATGTTTGTGTTTTCTTATGCTGGCATGCACTCTCTTTTGGAAAAACTACTTTCTTTGGGAAATCACTCCCCTCCACTCGCATTTATATGTGGTCCAAGGGGAATGGAAGCCCTGCTCACTCTCGCCACTGCCCTCTACTGGTCAATGCGTTTATTCCAACCTCGCTATATAATGCTTGGATTGGGGATGATCCAATCTGGGACTACACTTAATCCAGTGAGACTCCTTCCCATGACATTTGATAGCATTTGAGTGAAAGTAATCCTTTCTTTTTTTCCTCTTTCTATTGTGATTGTAAGGTATATAGATATTTTAAGCTTCATTTGCAACACTGTAGGGAAAGGACCTAAAAGGAAAGTAGAGGAGGAAATTGAAACACTGAGACTCTGGCACCAGACATTTCTGAAGATAGCTTAACCTTGTCTTGATATTTCCATGTGTCAATAATTTCTTTTATTTACTTAAACCATATAATCTGGTTTCTCAGGCATGGTTTTATTTTATTGCTGACATGTAATCTACTGTAGCTAGCTTAATCACACAAGAATTCATTACCGATTATTAGGTTTTAGAATTTATGGAATGGACAAGGAAATATCTTTAAGTCTACTAGCCAGGAAATGTGATTTTTACTATATCACTATCCATCTTCCAACCTCCATGGTGACAGGGACCGTGGATTAGAAAGTCCACTACAGTGACTCCAGAAAACCTATGTCTGCTGCTACTTTTCTTATAAAGAAATGGCCTCTTCCCAGACCAATGTTATATCACTCAATTCTGCCTTCAGAATCTTGTGTGTCTCTTAGCTCTGAGAAAATACTGGAAGTGTTCTTCTATCCTTCCTTTCTATCCTCTATGGCATATAGCACTATAGAATTTACTAGAGTGGGTACTAAGTGAAGCAATATGCAATACTGGCAAAATTAGCAACCGAAAGGATCATGAATCAGAAAGTAGGGTCTTCACTCATTTCACAATGCAACCATTAACTCTTGAACTTACCTTATCAGCTCATCGTGACCCTCTGAGAATGACTGCATTTCAATTCCATGTTGGTGCTGAGGATATTAGCATTTACAATGAAATTATTACATAATTTTAATAATTTATGAAGCATTAGAGATCAAAAAGACTTTTTAATAGCTCATCTGGGACATCTCAGTTTGTACAAGAGGAAATCAGTAAAATTTAATTCATTCCCTTTCCTTAGAACAGAGATGGCTTCAGGTTGGCTTCAGATGGCTTCAGAGGTGGCTTCAGGTTGTTTAAAAGAATTCTAGAGAAGGGCACCCAGGTGGCTCAGTTGGTTAAACATCAGACTCTAGATTTTGGCTCAGGTCATGATCTCACCTTAGCGGGATCGAGCTCTGAGTCAGACTCCACACTTCAGGCTCCGTGATGATAGTGCAGAGCCTGCTTGGGATTCTCTCTCTCCCTCTGTCTCTGCCCCTCTCTCTCTCAAAATAAATAAATAAACTTAAAATAAATTAATTCTGGAGAAGCCATTCTATCTATTCCTTCAATTTCTTTCTGCTGTTGTGCCAGAATGAAGGCCCCAGAACAATCCATGTGATCAGGGTAATGAATCAGTCAAAACTTGTGTGCCTTCCTCAACGCCACACAACTTCTCAAAGGGGTAAAGGGTTTAGTCTCCGTATTAAATATTATAGAAGTGTCAAAATTGTAGGTTATAAGCTTTGTGACTTTTGGAACATATGCACCATTATTATTTTTTCATTAAAATTACAAAATAAAAATTTCTCATCATGATATGAAATGTAAACACTCACTTGGAACAAATTGCTAGAACACTTTGGATGGGAGCTGCTGTGGTCTGCCATGATTAGGGGACAATATGCTTTACCATGTATTTCTGGTTCATGAAAATCAATGGAGGTATATTACCCCTTCCCACCCTTAAATTCTTTAGTTCGCTACTTTCAGGACAGAGTATATTTCATATGTTTTTTTTCTATGTCATTTCCCAGTCATCCTTCCCTCAATATGTTTAAGCCATGCTAGAATTCTAAATGTTACTACAAATTTGTACCTGTCTTCGGACCTTGTTTTTGATGTTTCCTCTGTCTGGAATGTCCTATGTCCAGTTCATCCCACAAATGAGTCCTTCTTGTTATTGAGATCTTAACTCAGACTCACCTCGACATCAAAACTTTCTTTAGCCACTCAATCTGATTTGAATTCCTGGCTCCAAAAGACAGTTACTCAGTTTTATTATTTTTAGTTTTTTTTTGTCACTCTGAAATTGTACAATTAGTGCATGGTTAAGTGGTGTATTTTGTGTCCCAACACAATCTAGTTAGAAGTAAATCTTCATCTCCCTCAACACTGGTTAGTGCCTAGATCACACATGTGCACACATAATAAGAGAAATATTAAGAGAATTTTGAACAAATATTTGTAGAATGAATGATAGGATGATTTTAAAAACTGAGAGGAGAACTTTACAAATAATTTTTAAGGATCTGAGTTTATTCATCTTGGGAATTTCTTTGAAAGTTCAAATCTCCTTCTTGTTTCTCCAATATAGGTCAGAAGGATACATCTGAGAGGCCAAACCAAAGGTCAATCCTAGATATTTCAAAATTACCTAAGTAAATTGTGAATATTAAACAAGAATAATGACCTAAATTATGAACCTTCCATTGTCTCTTCCCCCAGTGATTCTTCTATTATTAAACAGAAATTAAAATTCCCTTCTTTCAGAATTTCCTGTGAGTTTATTTGTCCCTCTTGTGGTACTTATTGAGAGTAAATGCAATTTAATACAGTATATTATCCTATTCATTCTATTCCTTTCAAGAATTTACAGAGTACAGTCTAGCTTTGCCATCATGTGATACACACAAAATAGTTTTATGCTTCATTATAAAACATTTCTACCCTAAATATTACTTCATTGATTGCATTTATATCTCTCTGTAGCAACACCTTTAATTGTCCACCAACACAGATAACGAGTTCAAAATAATTCATGCCCACCCTTTAAGTTTTCTTTAGTGTTAAGTATGAATCTTAGTAGTTTTTTCCCCACATTCTTTGTCATTTTTGTTGTATTTATCTTCCTATTGATATTTATCCATTGTGATTAAATCAATATGGTTGATTATTCCTTTCTCTTCCTCATAAACATAGGTTTCAGTATGCAAGACATGAGAAATATGCAAATATGACTATTTGGGTTTTGTATTTTAAATAAAGCAATATTTAGGCACCTATTTCAGTTCTAAGACAAGATATATACCGTTTTCAAGAAAGAACAAATGTTTCTGAAAAAAAGAAAAGTTAGCAGGTTTAGACTGATAAGTACAGAAGTGATTGTCATGTAAGAGTTTATTATAATCTAATTGTTTATTATGTTGCCATTCATTTTGAAAGTAGAGCTATAGGTAACAAGGCAAAAGCACCACATATTTACACACCATTTTAGCCTTCAAATTCAACATTAAGATATGTAACATTTTGAATTTTTAAAAATTTCATGGAGAGAAAACCATAGGCTACAGTCAACAGAGAAGACTTACTTTAAAAAAAGAAAAAAATAAAGGCTTTCACTTTAAGGGCTAGAAATCATTACACAATTTTTAAAAAGAAATCTACACCATAAAAAGAATTGCATTTTAATAATAACATAGAAATAAAGTTATCACAAATTTTATCTGGATTTTCTTAATGGTTAATCAACAGTATGTTATTAATCAACATTATGCTATTATCGCATATGTCATCCATTTTTATGTTACTAATAAGACATCATGTGTGCTAATTATATGCTGTCTAATCTATAGTGAGTGTAACAAAAGAGATTAAATTAACATTATATACTGCACAATAATATAAAATAAATATATTAAAACTGTGTCTACATATGTGTATGACTAATTTGTTATTTTAGTTATTTTTAGAAGTATAACCCATTCACTAGCATGAATTATCCAATCTCTTAAATGTTTTTTTTCACTAAATTAAAAAAAAATTAACATTTATTCATTTTTTGAGAAGGAGGGAGACAGAGCGTGAGCAGGGGAGGGGCAGAGAGAGGGGGAGACACAGAATCCGAAGCAGGCTCCATGCTCTGAGCTGTCAGCACAGAGCCCAATGCAGGGCTTGAACTCATGTACCGTGAGATTATGACCTGAGCCAAAGTCGGACACTTAACCCACTGAGCCACCCAGGCAGGTAGCCCATATTTCACCAAATTTTAATCACCTTACTTCTCCTTTTTAATAAAAAGATGGAGAATAATAATTTTATATTACTTAAAATGCTATCTATTGAATAATATCATCTCAATCATTAAAAATAATTTGATGGTTTCTATACGTTTTAAACATAGAAATATAATATATAATATATACATAGTTTGAATCAGTGAAATATATAAATCAGTTAGGCTATAGAAAATATTTTTTCCTATTCACTCATTTTGAGAGTCTGTAGATGCATATACAATGAATTATGTTATCCTCCCAAATTCATATGTGGAAGACCTACCCACCAATGTGACTATATTTGTAGATAAGACCTTTTTTGGCAGTAATTAAAGTTAAATGAGTTCAAAAAGATGGGATCTTAAAACAATAGGACTGGTGTCCTTATAAGAAGGACACATTTGTACCTGTGTGCTTGCACAGAGCAAAGACCACGTAAAGAACATGAGTTGAGAAGGCGGCCTTCTGCAAATCCAGGAGAGAGGCCTCAACATCAACCAGCACCGTCAGCATCTTGATCTCAGCCTTCCAGCCTCCAGAATTTTTGAGAAAATAAATTTTGGTTGTTTAAGCCAAAATTTTGTGGTATTTGTTGACAGCCCAAGCAGACTAATAACAGAAACACTTCTATATCAAAGCAAATAGTATATATAAAAATTCAAATCTAAGAGAAACATAACACTTTGAAAAAAGATACAATAAATTTAACATGGATGCCACTGTGGATGGTTTCATTTAGGAGACTGCTGCTGAGAGGGAGATGGTAGTGAGCAGCCCTCACTCCTAGCAATGGGAACAGAAAAAATGAAGGACTAATGATTAGATTTGTTTGTGTCTCTAAGTGCTTCATATAGTACCCGTAGGCTCATTGAAATGGGCACGAAGTATCCCACTTCATTTTTTATTTGACAATTCATATCAAAATATTTGATAGGTATTCAATATATATTTTGTTATTAATTGAAGTTGGTAAAATTAAATGCTAAATATGTATCCTATAGAACTGATCTTAGTTAAGTAATCTAAAAATCTCTGGGCTTTTATGGTAGTGTTATAGAAGAACACAAAAAAGAAGACACATAACCCTCTGTTAATCTATCAGTAGCACTAAATAACTAGATAAAAAATCAGTTTTGGGCACCTGGGTGGCTCAGTCAGTTGAGCGTCCGATTTCCGGTCGGTCAATGTCTCTCAGTCCATGGGTTTGAGTCTGGCATCAAGCTCTGTGCTGACAGCTTAGAGCCTGGATCCTGCTTTGGATTCTGTATCTCCTTCTCTCTCTATCCCTCCCTTGCTCATGCTCTGTCTCTCTCTGTCTCAAAAATAAATAAATGTTAAAAAAAAATTAAATTATATTAAAAAAATCAGTTTTAAGAAGACTATTGTCTTCCTGGAATCCACCAGGAATATGCTAACCCCTTGCATAATCAACAAGATGTTTATTATAAACAAAAAGTCGAAACATAGAGTAATGGATAGAAAAAAATTGACATATTTTGAAATGATAAGTAGAAACTATTTAATACAGAATTAAAAATTTACCATGTAAGACACATAAATATATTTTATTTTACATTGCTTAATGATAAAAAGACTAAGATCCTGTATTTATACTAAAATTTTCTTCTTCCCTGTTCCCTAACCCTGGCCATCTTTACACCAGAATAACTGTAAAAGCATAGATAGCAAATAAGCCAACTTATATCCCTGGAAGAAAACATCATCTTTGTAAATGATATATAGACAAGTGTCACCTCATATTAGAAGGAGTGTATATTAAGATTTATTAGTAAGGAGTGTATATTAAGATTTATGAGTAATGTTAATCAAAAATACAAAAATGAACTTTCAGTCCCAGAGTCTTGTTCTACTCCTATGTAATCTTCCAAAGGTCAGTTAGCCTTTTATTCTGTGTTGTTTTCAGTTATAAATGTGAAAAAAAAAAATTCACACCTCAGAATTATAAGGATTAAATGAAAACAATTATGTAAAATATTGCACTGTAATATAATATTTCATATAACACCTTAAGCACACATGCGTATGACAGAGGGTTTTTTAAGCAAAAATAATAAAAAAGAGGAAAATAGTGTCATTACAATCTGAGTGATAGAAAACTGTTAAATTTGATGGTAGATTAGAATCTGAGCACTGAATTCATTCTAGAGTGATTTTTGGTTCATCTTTTTCTTAGAATTTAGAATTTAACATTTTGATTCCTCACCACAGTGAGAAGAAATGAGAAAATGAAATCTCAGGGGAAACTCCTCTTTGATTCCCCGCTTCAGATCTTTTCTCTGTGTGTGGAATCTATATCGAATATTCTCCCTTTGATCTCTGCCTGAAAAGGCCACTGACAACAGATATAAACTTTGGTATGAAAAGTCCTAGATGGACATACACAAAAGAAGTTTAAAAGTGAGTATAATAAGAATATTCCAGGCATATTACAACTATGCTAAATTCAGTTAATATTTTTTAAATAATTGATTACCCAAATGTTAATAATTGCTCTACTTGTATGTTCATGTTTCTGCTGTTATTATACATAGTTATAGTAGTTTTATAATTATACAAAAATGCTACCCAAAGATTAAAGGCGAAAAGTAAATATAGAAAACACCTAGTAGAGAATACTAGAAATTATAAATACAAAAAAAAGACTTACAACATATGATAGAAAAAGTAAACAATCTAATTTAAATGGGTCAAAATTATAAGGACAAAATCCACAGAAGATGGTAGAAATATCCAATTGATATATACGAAAAGAGTGTATACTTAATTACTAGTCAAAGAAAAGCTTATCAAAAAGATAGTCAGTTGACTTAAGGTGGTACCTCTGGATAGCCATAGCATGGAGCTGGTCATCAGAAGGACTCCGTGATTAAAGTTGAAATTTTCAGTCCAACCCACAGTCCCCTGGGAAAGAGAAAAGGGTGGGGCTGGGGATTAAGCTCTATAAAAACTCTTGAGCAATGACATTTGATGTGCTTCCATGTTGGGGAAGATGTGGAGGTTTGGGGAGAATGGTGTACCTCAAGAAGACCTGGAAACTCTGTGCTCCTTCTCCTATACCTTGCCCTCAGGGACTTTTCCATCTGGCTATTGTTGAGTTGTATTTTTTTATAATAAACTGGTAAATGTAAGTAAACATTGCTCTGAATTTTATGAGCCATTCCAGCAAATTATTGAGCCTGAGAAAGGGAGTCGTGGAAACCTTAATTCATAACGGGTTGTTCAGAAGTATAGATGACCATCTGGACTTGCAATTGGTGTCTGAAGTGAGGGAAGCCTTGTTGAGCTGGGCTAACAGGTAGATAGTGAGAACAGGTAGATAGTGTCAGAATTAAGTTCATAAGACACCCAGTTGGTGTCCACTGAGGATTGGAACATTGCTTGGTTTGGGAAATACACACATTTGAAATATGGAAGTATTCTGTGAATAGAGTAAGAAACAAGGTTTTGTTTGTTTGTTGTTTTCCTTTTATACTGCTCAATGAGAAATTGTAGAGATGACTAACAATTCCTATACTATTGTTAGTTTCAAGTAAGCAAAACAGCAGAAATGTTAAAAATGATATCATTATGTTATAGTAATAAGATGGTTTTTATTAGTTTTTCCTATTAGTATTTTCTTTCCTGTTAGTATCTCCCACCTTCTTGCTTTCTTTCTTTTTCTTTATCTTTCTTTTTTGTATCATTAATACTTTGTAACAACTAGGATATTAACCAGGCAAAAGTATATGTCTAAACATAGAGCATCCATGTCTAAATGTCTTTCCATAGATAACCATTAACATGGTTATCTTTTTTCATACTGAGTGCTAGCAAAGATAACTGTATCATATCAAAACTGTGAATTTGTATTAGGGTGTAAAAAAGAGTACCTTAAAATAGGATTCATTCAAACTGTGATTTCTTAGAAAACTTGGAAGTAAATGAAA
Source organism: Panthera leo (assembly GCF_018350215.1). NCBI lineage: Eukaryota > Metazoa > Chordata > Mammalia > Carnivora > Felidae > Panthera > Panthera leo. The sequence goes on from NC_056679.1 coordinate 218,739,611, forward strand.
TTTCCTGGAAAACCAGCAAATACAAAATTTTCTAAAAGGTCATAACCAGCAGCCATTACCTATGTATGTATGTATATATGGATGCATGTATGTATATATGTATGTATTTCTGATAATATAAAGGGACTTCCCATTCCTGACAAAACTGACACCTAATTGGAACCACTGAACTTGGGATAGAACATAGGTTATTACCTTTCCAATTTTTAGATATCTCAGTCAGACTGGAAACAGTAAGGAAGTACACAACGGAAGAAATATACACCAGCAATTACAAATTATGTTTTTAACTACATGTTACAGAAAGGAAAATGTTCATGATACTTGGTTAAATGAAATAATCAAATACAAAAAGTCATGCTTACACACAGTAGACATCAATTACTCTGAAAATATAGAAAATATGCACTAGAAAACATAAATTCCAACAATGGCTAAAAGAGTTAAGCAGGTATTTCACAGAACAGGAATCACTTACATCAATAAGCATATGAAAAAATATTTATTTTTAACAGTAAAAGAACACATATGCCTTTAGACTAGGAGTATTGATATATAGTGCATTGATAGTTGTATTGATCTCAATGGTAGATACCTCAAATCAGTAGAAAGCTTACCTATGGGTGAGTAAAAAATGAATGATGGTATATTCATACAATAGAATATTATGAAACAGCTAAAATAAATTTAATTGCTGATATAAGAATGGAATAATTATATTTAAGAGAATAAATGTCTCAAAATGAAATAAAATATGGTACGTTTGCTATGAAATTAAAAACATTTGCCACCAAAAATATATTTGCCACCAAAAACATTTATAATATATATAAAAATGGAACTATAAAATAGAAACTATATGGAATGATAGAGTATTTTTATAAGAAATTTATTTTATTTTTAATGTTTATTTTTGAGAGAGAGAGCATGCGGGGGAGGGGCAGAGGAGGGATTCAGAGGATCTGAAGCAGGCTCAACACTGACAGCAGAGGCCCTGATGCTGGGCTTAAACCCATGAAGCATGAGATCATGACCTGAGGTGAAGTCAGGCTCCCCAGAATGATGGTCCACTAGATATTATCAAAGGTATTATACTAATTTGGATATGAGCATGTTCTTGTTAGTGAAATATTAATCAACAACTTCTCATTATATTCTGTCATTTTGTCTGTTGCTTATTCTTTGGAAGAATGCGAAAAAATGTCATCTCAAACACGTTAGTTGCTATGAGGTATAGGATATCATACATGCTAGCATTTTTTTCTATGTGAAAGATAAGAGTATTGGTTGAGTATTTATTCAGTAGAAGACATTTCATCAGATATTTAATGAAAAAATGACAGAATAACTAACCCATTACCATTGCTCTTTAATCCTACAGTATAGGAAGCCAAATATCTACAGGTTTTTGTTTGTTTGTTTGTTTGTTTGTTTGTTTGTTTGCTTTGATCGTTGAAATAATATGAAGCCTCAAAGTATGAATTCTCTGTATTGAGCAAAGTGATCAGTGTAGATGTTGGTAAGTCAGATAGCATCGCAAGAAACCAGGTCAACTCTGAATTAGCTCTTGTTACCTTCCCAACTTGTTTTTTCCCAATGACCTGGCATATGGGGTTGTTTTGATAATTGTCAACTCACTTGTACACTCTGCTTTTTCCCTCCTAGGACACAAATTTTCAGATAACTGTCTTATCATAGGAATCAACAAGTAAATGGAAGATTATGCCATGCTGTACTGTTTAGGTTTTATTGACTTAATACTATATTCATATTTCCTTCCATGTGAACATATTATAAGAGAAAAATAGAAAATATATAGTGTATTAGTATCATGGCAATCATCACAGGAAAATCCTAAAAAAGCAGATCTTTTGTAAATGATGCACGAAGTTTGCACATACTGTTAACCTCTACATGAAACTACTCTATATCCCCTGAACAAAACAAAACAAAACAAAAAAAAAAAAAACAACAAAAAAACACCCTGAGACTATAGAGTAGATTTTGAAATCAATTTCTTTACTAAATGCATGAAAGATGAACCATAATGGGAAGAACTAGACTATAGTTTGAACTTTGTGAAGCATGTACTGTCTAGTCAGATATTCCTCAATTCCCAAAGCACAGAAGGTAGTAGGAAGAGAAGGCACTTGCAAGTGGGCGTGTTAAATGAAATAAGAAACAAGGCATCCTTGTTCTTCTGCCTCTGCTCTGCTTCTGTTCATGCCTCAGTAAAACTTTACAGAGTAAATGTGAGGCTTTGTCCAACAAGAATAGAAAATATTTCTTCCATGCACAGGATGGTTAGAGCAACTGAACATTTTCCCTGTAATAATCTCCAGACTGAAAAGCAAGAGCTAAGTTGGAAGTTGTGGTCTTTCTATCACAAACCTAGGAGGCAAAAGGAATGTCGCATTCTGCTTCACCATGATATAATTATCTGCTTTAAGAGTTTGGGTGTTAAGATGCTTAATTTGAATAGGCTATGACTCAGAGAGGTTTGGGAGGATTAGAATAAGCTGACCCTGCTAGTAGTGAGTTGATGTCTAAAGTCTTTCAGTTGGCTAGCATGGAAGCTTGGAGAAATAGATAACTCGTGACACATGAGTTTGCTTTAACAAAGTGCTAAGACTATATTTGCAGCAGCACTAGGAGCCAATGAGCTGGCATATATTCAATGAGAACAGTTTCTTAACTGTATCCTGATTTTTGCAGGAAACTAGTGGTTGCAATGTGGCCAGATTGAGGGAAGCCTTTTATTAGGGATTATCAAAACAATTATATTTCCAAATATATCACTCTGAAAACATCAAACTAAAAATATATTTTTACTGCCTTTATAAGCTATGCTTCTTCTTTTTTTTAATTTTTAATTTTTTGAGAGAGAGATAAGAGTGGGAGAGGGGTAGAGAGAGGGGGACAGAGGATCTGAAGTAGACTATGTGTGGCAGCAGAAAGCCCCATAAGGGGCTCAAACTCATGAACTGTGAGATCATGAGCTGAAGTTGGATGCTTAACTGGCTGAGCCACCCAGGAGCCTCTATGCTTCTTCCTCTAATATCCAAGTTGGGACGCAGTATCTTTCTTAGAGATATGTTACCACACTCTATCCTGGGTATATGATTTGACACATGAGAAGCCAAATCACAACAAAGTAACCATGCACCTTCTGCCATAGGCTTTATCAGTTCAGGGTCTAACACAAGGCAGAAAACAGTGGTCTTCAACAGGATTAACAGAAACCCTACTATTTAGCCTAGGGAAATCCCTCTCAGACTCTGGTTGTATGGCTCAGGAAGCAATAAAAGATCATGATCACATAATCCTAACAAAAATCAATCTGAATGTTACCAGAAAATGGTTCTGTTGTACACACGTTAATAATTGATCTTAAGGAGTCCCTGGGTGACTCAGTTGATTAAGTGTCTGACTTCAACTCAGGTCATGATCTTGAGTTCACAAGTTTGAGGCCCACATTAGGCTCTGTGCTGACAGCTCAGAGCCTGGATCCTGTTTCAGATTCTGTGTCTTCCTCTCTTTCTGCCCCTCCCCTGCCCGTACTCTGTTTCTCTCTCTCAAAAATAAATAAACATTAAAAATAATAATAATTGATCTTATGTAATCAAGCACAGATTTGTCCTAAATGTTCTATGCCTAGGAAATTGCCTCTGGTTTTTCAAGATTATGGATGTTCATGCCTTCAAGTCAGAGAGATCATGCACTGTGCACTAATATTTATTTAACTGTGCTAAGCTATATTTTCAGTTCTTTCTAGTCTTGTTCTCTGAGTCAGGAGCCTAAGCACTGTGGAGCAATCACCTGTTTTGCCTTACTGCATAGATTTGTTTGACTTGACCAAAATGACACTCTTCGGGAGTTTACAGGACAGGGAAGGAGTAAGATCAGGATATTTCTTCACTTCTGTCTTCCATATTTATTTGCAACAGTGCTGGGACTCCTCACTGACTACTCCTTTCTCTGTTGGGCCCTCCTCATTTGCCAATGAGTTCTTAGAAAGAATATGTAACAATGGGATAAGTGAATATATTACCTAAACTACTTATCTTTAGTGTTAAGTGATTCAATAAATTAGAGAGTTGATTGATGATAGATCATTGCATCATTAATTAAAAATAGCATAAATGTAAATGGACTCAAATAGCCCTCGAAGCCAAATGTTAATTGCAAACAAATGTTCCTCAGATTCCCAGGGTACTTATCCCTGATGCTACAGTGTTTTCTTTGTTTGTTTGTTTGTTTGTTTTTATTTTGTTTTTCAAATGATCCCAAAGCCCTCATGAGGAATTCCATAAGATTAGTTAATGAATAATGAAAATGTAGGTCTTATTTATGGGGGACATAAGCAGAAGTGCATTTTTATTGTATTACAGCCAACGTGACTCAGGGGTCACCTTGTGCTCTGGTTCTCCACAGTGCTATAACAGACAACTCCAAAATAATAATCAATTCATCACACCTCATGGTTTTATTTGTCAGGAATTTGCAGGGCTAAGCTGAGTGAACCATTTGTTCTATGTGGTACTAATGAAGGTCATATGATGGTATTTATCCAGTGGGTTGTCCATCCGGAATGTCTAAAGTGGCCTCACTCACATGCCAGGTGATTGGGTGTGTATAATAGGAAGGCTACATTAAGCTGGGGTTGTCAAGTGGATGACCTAATTATGACATTTGTAGCTTGGTAGCTTAAGGAAATAGAACTTTTAATAAGGTGGCTTAGGGTTCCAAGACTGGATATTCTCAGTGAGTGGATCAGAAGTCATTTGGCTTTTTAGAACTTACCCTCACAAGTCACATAGTAATGCTTCTTCTGCATTCTATGAAACAAATCATTCACAAGCCTGTCCAGATTCAAACAAAGTGCTTGCTCAAAATACTTGATCAAAGTGCTTCTACAAGCACAGTACTTACTCAATAACTTCAATCAACATCATGGTATCTTTTACAACCTTTTCTTTTTTTTTTCCAACTCCGTGGCAACTATCATAATTAGGGAAGTAGGGCGATGTGATCATGCCCATAGATTTTGATGTGTTCTATGACTCTAGGAGACCACATCCTGATTTAAGGCATATACTACATTTAATCCTATAAGATATGGACTTTGGTTTACCAGTTGCCAGTATTTGGTTATCCGTTTCTCAGAGCCAAGGGTGAAAAATCATCATTATACCTAATAACACATAGGAAGAATAATTTTCCTCACATCTCTGTGAGTTGAATGTCTGTGATCCTGTGGTTTTAATGCCCAGGGGGTGAATAATGTTACCAGGGAACAATCATAATTCTATGATTATGGATATAATTATATTCCAATTAATATATTGGAAATAGAGGCTGCTCTAGTTAGGTTACTTATGCCACTATACCAAAAGGCAGAGAGTGAGATTATTGTACTCTCTCAGGTCCTCCTAAAAGTGATTTCTACAGGTCAGAGTGGGAAGGTATGGATTCAAGTGGCCAAATATATTAGAAGCACAGACTTATGTTTGGAATCTAAGAGATTCATTGGGATGCTGATTAAGACGTCTTTGTCTAATAACACTCCTCAGCGGAACATTATGACAATCTCATATACATTACTCAAGGATTCAAATCATATATGTATACATTCACGTACATATACATCTTATACACATGTGTGTGTATGTGTGTGTGTATACACACATATAAATATCCATTTGGATGAAGAATCTAGTTCAGTCATCTGCTGAGATAAAGTAAAGGGAATATGAAACTAGTGATATGATACAGTAGTTTTGATTTTTGACTTAGTCGTCAAGACCCACTACAACAGTGGGGATCAAGCTTCTTTATATTATTTTTGTAGTCCATATTCTCTTTTGTATCTTGCTACCTTATGTGAACTACTACGATGGTACATAATAATTTAGAGTTCAGGTGAATAGTGATAAATTCACCTGAAAATGAATGGTGACATTATCTTAGAATGAGACTTTGTGAATCTTCTATGTTCATAACACAATGTACATCACCTCGAAGAAGGAACAAATTGAGTAATGAGGAATAAAAGTGGTTGACTCTTTATTTAATTTGTTTTAATTTTGCCCCCACAGATCCAAGGTCCACTATTTTATAACATGGTTTTTGCTTCTGGAAGCAGATATATACAGACCACCAATATCAACTACCTTTTTGACAAAGACACTCCACAAACAAGGAATGGAAGGGAGCTTTCTCAATCTTATAAAAGATGTCAAGAGAATACACACAGCAAATAGCATACTTGATGGTGAAAGAGTGAATTTTTCCCTAAGATCAGGTATTAGACAAGGATTTTTCTCTCACCATTTCTATTCAGCATTTTATTAGAGGTTATAGCCAGGACAGTTAGGCAATAAATGAATAAATGAATGAATGAATGAATGAGTGATGCCCAGTTTGGAAAGGAAGAAGCAAAATTCTATCTGTAAATGACATGATTTTGCATGCATAAAATCATAAGATTTTACTCTAAGAAATACTCTAAAAATCTATTGGAACTAATAAACAAGTTCAACAAGATTGTAGAATGTAACACACTATACAAAAATTAGTTGTATGCCCATACACTAAAAAGGAATATTCCAAAAGTGAAATAAACACCATAATATCTTTATAATTATATTTTAAAAATACTTAGGAATATATTTAGCTAAAAGAAATGCAAACCTGTACTTTGAAAACTCCAAAGCATTGTTAACAAAATTTTCAAAAGACCTAAGTAAACAGAAGACAATCCATGTTTAACAAGAAGACTTAATACAGAATGTTGATACATCCCCAAATGATCCACAAATTCAGCACAATCTCAATAAAAATAGAGTTAACAGTTTTTTGCAGCAATTGACAAGATGATTTTAAAATTCATACAGAAATGCAGAGGGCCAAGAATGCCAAGACTATTTTGAAAATAAAGAGCAAAGTTGGAGGATTTGCACTTCCTGATTTCAAAACCTACTTTAAATCTAGAGTAAAGAAGCCAGTTCATTACTAGGATAAATATAAATGTGAGTTTAATGGAACAGAATTGAAAGTCCAGAAATAAGCCCGTATACTTATGGCTAATTTACGTATGGCTAAACAATAAAAAGACAACTCAAGTTTTAAATAGGGCAAAGGATTTGAATAAGCATGTCTTTAAAGAACATACACAAGAGACCAATAAGCACATGAAAAGATGCTCAATATATTTAATAATCAGGGAAATGCAGATCAAATCCACAACGAGATGTCAATTTACACCCATTAGGAGGACTAAAAGACTGGGGCACCTGGGTGGCTCAGTCGGTTGGGCGGCCGACTTCCGCTCAGGTCACAATCTCACGGTCCGTGAGTTCGAGCCCCACGTTGGGCTCTGTGCTGACAGCTCAGAGCCTGGAGCCTGTTTCAGATTCTGTGTCTCCCTCTCTCTCTGACCCTCCCCCGTTCATGCTCTGTCTCTCTCTGTCTCAAAAATAAATAAACGTTAAAAAAAATTTTTTTAAAAAAAGGGGACTAAAAGACAGACAAAAACTAGTGTTTTTGATAATGTGGGAAATTGGAACCCATATGCCTTGCTGGATTATGAAATGTTGCAGCCACTTTGGAAAATAGGTCAGGAGTTCCTTAGAATGGTAATGATCGAATCACTGTCTGCCTCAGTAATTCTATTCCTAAGTATATACTCAAGAGAAATAAAAATGAATGTCCACACAAACATAATTTTTTATAATGGCATGATTCCTTATAGTCAAATAATGGAAGCAACCTAAATGTCCATCAAATGTGCTATATCCATACAATGGCATATTATTGAGCAATAAATATGGATAAATATCAATACATCCACAATATGGATGTACTTTGAAAACATTATGTAAAGTGAAAGAATCCTATCACCAGATATCATGCTGTGTGGTCCATTTACATATAATCTCCAGATTAGGCAATTCCATAGAGATGAAAATTAGATCAGTGGTAGTATAGGGCCAGGGGAAAGGAGGAGGGTAGGAAGTGATGGTTAAATGGATAAAGAATTTATTTTGGGTGTAATGAAAATGTCCTAAAACCATATTGTGGAAATGTTTGCACAATTCTTGACTTGTACAATTTAAATGGGTGAATTGTATTGTATATGAATGATATCTCAGTAAAGCTGTTGTTCAAAACAAAACAAAACAAAACAACTCCCTATTAGTTACATCTGCTTAGGGATCCTAGCAACATCACAGACTGAACTTGTAAAGTTTTCTGTGAATCTACAAGTAGCAGGTACTAAAACACCCTCCCCAAATGGCCACATACTAATCCTTGGAACCTGTGAATATGTTATATGGAAAAAGGAACTTTGTAGATACAATGAAGCTCAAGGATCTTTAGATGGAACAGCATCTTGGATTATCCAAGTGCACAATATAATCACATGGGTCCTTAAAAGCTAAGAACCTTTCCTGCCTGAAGTCAAATATGAGAAAGATGTGACTATAAAAGAATGGTCAGAAATTTACAATGTTGTTGCTTTAAATGTAGTAATATTCATAGTGATAATCAGGTCACAGTGATAAGAAGGAGAAATGCATAACTATTACATTTCTATAATTCATATTCTTACTGATCAACACAGGTTTGAAATGTAGCTCATTAAAAGGATTATGGGATGAACTTGTGTGGTTTTAAACCCTAATTTTTCAATTTTATAATGGTAAAAATAATGTCTATTTCACTGAGTTGTTTTGACAATTAAATGAGACAACACGTGTAAAGCATCTTGTATTTTTTTTCTAACCCATGATATGTAATTAGTAATGCTCATTTCCACTCAATTAAAAGAAAAAAAAGATGAAAATTATTTTCTGGGAACTAGAGGAAGCAAAGGAAACAGATTCTCTTGTAATATCTCTGGAAAATAATATAGCTAAATCGAGACCTTGATTTTAGCCCAGGGAGGTTTGCAAAGAACTTCTGACCTATAGCATTGTAAGAGAATTAATTGATGTTTTTGTAAGCCAACAAGTTTATGGTATTCTGTGACAGCAGAAGGAAAAAAAACTAAGAAAACCTAATGCTACTCACAGTAAAAAAAAACACAATCCAACTTTACCTAAAATGGAAATATTAGGAGCCATCATCCATTTCTCTTTTCATCCTGTTTGCCAGCTTGGATCTCAAAACTGTCCAGATACTTGGTCACATATACTATTATTTCTTACCAAAACCAGTAATCAAAAAAAAAATATTTTCTACTAACACCCACTCGCATAATAAATATTTTAGTGTTTATGAATCATAGGGTCTCTGTGGCAACTACTGAATCCTTCCATTATAGTTAGAAAGCAGCCATAAACAGTACTTACAAAGTGAGGATGGCTGCATTCCAGTAAAAGTTTATTTACAAAAATAGGAAGTGAAAAAGTGTATCTGCACAAAAATTGGCACACCCATGTTTATAGCAGCTTTTTTCATAATTGCCAAAACATGGAGGGAAACAAGATGTCCTTCAGTAGGTGAATAGGTAAATAATTGTGTGCATTCAGACAAAGGGATAGCATTCAGTACTAAAGAAATTAATGGGCTATCAACCCATGAAAAGACACAGGGTAACCTTAAATGTATATTACTAAGATAAAGAACCAATCTGACAAGTCCGTATGCCTGTATAATTTCAAATATAAAACATTCTGAAAAGGGCAAAATTATGAAGACAGTGAAAAGATCAGTGGTTACCAGGGGTCTGGGAAGGGAAGGCAGAGCACAGTGAAACTACTCTGCACGATACTATAGCTATGGATATATGTCATTATACATATAACCCATAGAATGTACAACACCAGGACTTAAGCATAAGGTAAACCAGGGACTTTGGGTGATAATGTGTCCATGTAAATTCATCAAATATAGCAAGTGTAGCACTTTGGTGGGCTATGCTAATAATAGCAGAAGATATGCATGCACAGGTGCAAGGGATATGTGGGGAATATCTGTACCTTCTTTTCAAGTTTTCTGTGAATCTAAAACTGCCCTAAAAACTTATGTCTATTAAAGCTTCGAACGAAACAAAAAAGCAGTAGGTCAGATTTGGCATGAAAGTCATCATTTGGTTATTCTTGGTCTAAACTAAAATACACTGTCATCTGTTGTACACAGAATTGCAGAGTGTTATTTATTAAATACATCAGTGATTTTCTTTTTTAAAAATGTTTGTTTATTTTTTAGATATTTTTATTTGAGAAAGAGAGAGAGGGCACATGAGCAGGGGAGGGGCAGAGGGAAGGAGAGAGAAACTCTGTCAGCACAAAGCCCGATACAGGGCTCAAATGAATTGAACTGTAAGACCTGAGCAGAAATCAAGAGTCAGACGCTTAACTTACTGAGCCACCCAGGCATCCCCATCAATGATTTTCAAATACACCATTGTGGGCAAGATACAGCCTCTTCCACTTCTAGTCTATCTCCAACCTATTATAATTTCTTCCCAGTTTCTGGTTATGCTGAACACAAACTTGTTTATTTCAGTTGTTTCCTGCTCCAGGACCTTTTTCTCCTGCCATTTTCTACCTCACACATACTTTACTCTCACTGGAATCTCTTGCTTAAGTCTTATTTGTCAGCTTATATATCACTAACTTAGAGAAATTGTCCCTATACAGTTAAGTCCGAACGTTGTCTTCCCAGATATGTGTTTTCTCAAAATACTCTTTCCTCCATGATGCATTGCATAAAGTATTACCATTTGTTTGTTTCCCACTCCTTTTTATTTTTTTTTTTTCCACGACTGTAAGATAAGGTGTAAAAGGAAAGGGATCATGACTAGCTTTATGCCCCTCCACCTCTCCAGTGTTGAGTACAAGGTCAGTAAGCATTTGTTGAATACATGAGTGAATTAACAAGCTTCACAGTTAAAAGGTGACAGGCTGAGTGCCATAATAGACTGAGGACTGACAATTAGATGATAGGAATATCTCCAGAATTCCCAGCAAACATATCTGAGTTAAGGTAAAACTCTTAGACCTATCATCAGTACAGAAATCATTTGCTCTACCTCTGTCATGTAATATGATTTTTTTTTCAGTTTTCTGAGAAAGTTAATACTGGAGTAAACTTGAAATATCACAATGGTGAAATGTATGTGGCAGTTATTTGTTTTTTGGTTGTTTCCCCCCCCTCTTTATTTGTTATGTAATTAAGGATCTGGAAAAGCCATTTTGGCTCAGGATGTCAGGGTGAGGAGGAATCTCTGCTAAGAAGGTGACAGAGATGAGAGATTGGTTACACTGAAAGAATAGATCAAATAAATAAAGTTGAAAAAATAAAAAAAACAAAAACAGGAGGCAGATTTTTCAATGTCAGAGAATGAGTTACAATATAGAATATGAATAAACAATATGAATATTGATATTGGATTGAAATTGGATGTACTGATAATGAAATAATGGTTTTCAAAATATAGAAATAAATATTATGTAAATGCATCTATGTTTGTGTAATGTAGATATTTAGAAGTATAAATTTTACATTTATTATATATATATCTATTATGTGTATATATGCACACACAAATACATTACTATGTCTGTCTGTCTGTCTATCTATCTATCTATCTATCTATCAATCAAGACAGAGAATGAGCCTTTGAGAGAAGCAATGAGGACACTAAGTGCCCAGATTTTGGTTGTCAATACGGTTTTACATTGAAAAGAAAAGACTCAGGGTTCCCTGGAGATATAGCTGATTCCAAGGCTGGAGCAAGAAAATTATAAGATGATTCTGGAATGTATTGTGCCAAAAAGAAAGAAGATGCTCAAAGAATAATGAAAGCATCATGAAAGACCAAATTGTTGATGGCGTGAACATGAAAATAATTACTGTGCTAACTGTATTATAACCACTGAGTACAAGAGAAAATTATTAGTCCATATTGATATAAATAAATTAACGCATTTATTGGAAGATTAGATATGAGCTATATACATAGTTTCAAAGAACCTCACTACAAAATACTTAAGAAAAATTAGTAGAAAGTATCTTTCTAGGAGACAAGACGGGCTGGCCACACCTTAATCAAATAAGTAATCAGTGTGAATATCATCAGGATAAGTCAAAAGCATACATCACCTGAGAAGATGCAATGAGAATGCAGCATCACTTTGTTATATGCCCACCAAAGAAGCACACCTTGAACTTTACCATGAGAAAAAACAAAACAAAACAAAACAAAACAAAACAAAACAAAACAAAACAAAACCCAAACTGAGGGATATTCTAGAAAGTGACTTGTAATCATCAGAATCATGATCATGTAAATCTAAGCAAAAGGAAGAAACTGCTCAACACTGAAAGACCATAAAAAGATATGTCAACTCTATGGAACCTTCATTCTGAACTGGGTCATTTTGCTACAAAGAATGTTATAAGAACAAGTGTTGAAACTTAAATAGGGTCCAAAGATTAGATAGTAATAATATATCAGTGTTAGTTTTCTGATATTGGTGGTCATATTGTGGCTACTTAGGATAGTATCCTTGTTTTTGAAAATATAAACTATATAGTTTGTGAAGGAGGAGCTTGTATTAAGGTATAAAGGACAAATTCCATAGTTAGGCTTTGCATGAAACAATATTAAATCTGGTGTCACTGCCTTATACTTTCTACTACTTACAATTTCCAAAATCAATCAGTCTTTTTTTTGATTATTTTGTGCACATCTAAAATAATGAAATGGGTAAAATGAACTTATACACAATGTTATTTTAAGGGAAATATTCTAGGTACTTGAAAAACTTAAAAAGTGAATATTTTAAGATGCAAGTTTAAAATGCAAGCTGTGAACCATGGCTCATAAATTAAAATTATTATAGTTAAGGTTAATATATTAGATTAATATTTTCACATGTGAGTATGAATAACATCACTGAACATTTTGACATCTGATTTTATTATTCTCTTGTAGTTATTCAATTTGTAATTATTCCAAAATATTTAAGATCAATTTTATTATTTTCAGAAAGCAATTTTCACTTGAAAATGGGAAGGAAGAGAAAAATATGATTCAACATAAAGAAATTTGCTTAACATTTTGTGATTAAAGCAAACATTTATTGTTTATATATGATATGTATGTTCATATAATTTTGTCTGGGAAAATTATCTGTTGGCCTGATAAAAATCAAACCAGTAGTTGAATTGCTTTTACTGAATTTAAATTTGTATTGAAAAATCTTTCCAGGTACAATATAGCAAAATTGAATAATTAGATATGTGGCATATAAATGAGTAGAAAGGAAGAATTGTCAGTTTGTCTCTGATAAATCCTTGGATTTCAGCCCCTTCCTATGATTGACATGACTATTGATATGGTTTACTTGGAGATGGATAGTCCAGTGTTACCTAATCTTTCAGAATTGCAAATTGGAGTACAAATAGCATAAGAGATATGATGTCCTTTCTATATCATAAAATGTAAACATGCCAATGTAATCATTACTGAAGTCATTTATGGAGGTTTGCAAAAAATCAGACTTCTAGAGGAATTGAGAATTACAGCTATCATATATAATGGTTCTTATCACTTTCTGCCCCTAAATTACAAGACAGTGTTTTAAAAACAAGTGTTTGGGGTCCACCTGCACAGATTCAGTTTTACATGGGCTAAGGTTGAACCCAGGTATTAGGATTTTTTTTAATAGGCCCAAGATGATGCTAAATTTGAGAGGATTGGGCAACAGTATTCTACAAAAATGATCTTTAATCAGAAAGCTTCAGGGAAAGGGAGAAATCAGTGTTTTTTAGAGCATTGTTTAGATATTTGATTTTGACAGCAGGATTTGGAACATTATATTAGGTGGAAGATAAAGGAGACTGTACACCCAATTCAGCCAAAGCATCTATATTTATTTGTATGTGTATTTTTCTTTCAAAAGAATTCTTCCATTAAATATCTTTTCAAAACACTAATTTAATTCTACCCCAAGAGAGTCCCAGAGATGTGAAATATCTTGGCTTGGCAAGATCACAGAGATAATTTGAAATGCTATGAACAGGTTCTGCAGGGAATTAGTCATATAGTTATGTTTTATACTTTTATTTTTCTCTCAAATAAGCTAATTATAATGATGTTAATTATTGCTGAGTTTTAAAAGTTAAGTTTTAATAAATCAAAAATGATTAAATATTTGAGGAATGGTTGTCTTGGGATTTTTTGAAAATCAAAGAACTTGAATTTTGCCTGAAAGTGAAATGATAAACCCCACCTACTGTCAACTTGCTGAAACTGCATTCACAGGATACCTTGATTGTAGGAAGCCTGAAATCACAGGTTATCTTCACAATTGTTTAGGCTACAAAAGAAACAACAAATAGAGTCTAAAACCAGCAGAAAAGGGGAGATAACAAAAAATAGCACAAACTAAATTATATAGGAAAAACAGCAACATCAATGTAGAACAGGTCCATGAAACTAAGAGCTGGTTCTTTGGAAGAATTAATAAAATCGATAACCCCCTCGCCTAATTTATCAGAAAGAAAATAGAAAGGATCCAAATTAATAAAATAATGAGTGGAAGACGAGAGATCACATCAAACACCACAGAAATACAAACAATTACAAGAGAATATTTTGAAAAATTATATGCCAACAAACTGGGTAATTTAGAAGAAATACAAATCTAAATTCTAGAAATCTAAGTTCCTAGAGAGATACAAACTACCAAAACTGAAACAGGAAGAAAGAGAAAATTTGAACAGACCCATAACCACCAAGGAAATTGAATCAGTAATCAGAAATCTCCCAACAAACAAAGGAGGCCCAGATGGCCTCTCAGGGCAATTCTACCAGACATCTAATGAAGAGTTAATTCCTATTCTTCTCAAACTGTTCGAAAAAATAGAAATGAAAAGAAAACTTCTAAACTCATTCTACAAGGCTGGAATCACCTTGATTCCAAAACCAAAGACTTCACTATAAAGGAGAATTACAGGCCAATATTCCTGATGAACATGGATGAAAAAAAGCTCAACAAGATACTAACAAATCAAATCCAACAGTACTCGAAAGAATTATTCACCACGATCAAGTGGGATTTATTCCTGGGCTTCAGAAGTGGTTCAATATCCACAAATCAATCAATGTGATATACCACATTAGTAAAAAGAAAGGATAAGAACCATATGACCCTCTCAATAGATGCAGAAACAACATTTGACATAACGCAGTATCCATTCTTAATATAAAACCCTCAACAAAGTATGTATAGATGGAACATACCTCACATCATAAAAGCCAAATACAAAAGACCCACAGCTAGTATCATCCTCAATGGGCAGAAAATGAAAGCTTTTCATCTACAGTCAGGAACAAGACAAGGATGTCCACTCTCACCATTGTTATTTAACATAGTCCTGGAAGTCCTAGCCTCAGCAATCAGACAACGAAAGAAATAAAAGCATCCAAATTGGCAAGGAAGAAGTCAAACAGTGCTATTCACAGATCACATGATACTCTATATAGAAAACCCAAAAGACTCTACCCCAAAATTACTAGAACATATACATGAATTCAGCAAGGTTGTAGGATATAAAATCAATTTACAGAAATCTGTTGCATTCCTATACACCAATAATGAAGCAGCAGAAAAAGAAATCAAGGAGTTAACTCCATTTATAATTGCAGCAAAAATCATGAGATACCTAGGAATAAACCTAATCAAAGGGATAAAACAGCTGTACTCTGAAAACTGTAGAATACTTATGAAAAAAAATTGAATGGCACAAAAATGGAAAAATATTCCATGCTCATGGCTTGGAAAGACAAATACTGTTAAAATGTCTATACTACCCAAAGCATTGTATACCTTTGATGCAATCCCTATCAAAATACCACCAGGATTTTTCAGAGCTAGAACAAACAATCCTCAAATTTGTATGGAAACACAAAAGACCCTGATTAGCCAAAGCATTCTTGAAAAAGAAAAGCAAAGCTGGCGGCATCATAATTCCACACTTAAAGTTACATCAAGACAGTATGGTACTGGCACAAAAACACACATATGGATCAATGGAACAGAATAGAAAATCCAGAAATGGACCCACAACTATATGTTCAACTAATCTTCGACAAACCAAGAAAGAATATCCAATGGGAAAAAGACGGTCTCTTCAACAAATGGTGTTGGGACTATTGGACAGCAACATGCAAAACAATGACTCTTGACCTCTTACACCAAACACAAAAATAAATTCAAAATGGATTAAAGACCTAAATGTGGGAAAGAAAAGAAAACCATCAAAATTCTAGAAGAGGACATAGGCAGAAACTTCTTTGACTTTGGCCACAGCAACTTCTTACTAGACACGTGTCTGGAGGCAAGGGAAACATGAACTACTACATGAACCACTGGAACTTCATCAAGATAAAAAATTCCTGCACAGCCAGGAAAATAATCAACAAAACTAAAGGACAGCCTATGGAATGGAAGAAGATATTTGCAAATGGCACATCTGATAAAGGGTTAGTATCCAACATCTATGAAGAATTTATACAACTCTACACACAAAAAACACATAACCCAGTTAAAATATGGGCAGGAGACATAAATAGACATGTTTTCCAAAGAAGACATATAGATAGCTAAACGACATGACAAGATGCTCAACATCACTCATCATCAAGGAAATACAAATCAAAACCACAATGAGATACCACCTCACATCTGTCAGAATGGCTAAAATTAACAACACAAGAAACATCAGATGTTGGTGAGGATGCAGAGAAAGGGGAACCCTCTTATATTTTTGGTGGCAATGCAAACTGGCACAGCCACTCTGGATAAGAGTGTGGAGGCTCCTCACAAAGTTAAAAATAGGACTACCCTATGACACAGCAATAGCACTTCTAGGTATTTACCCAAAGGATACAAAATACATATTCAAAGGGTGCTGATTTTTATATCAACATTGTAAACAATTGCCAAACTATGGAATGAGCCCAAATGTCCATCAACTGATGAATGAAGAAGATATGATACACACACACACACACACACACACACACAGGAATATTACTTGGCAATCAAAAATAATTAAATCTTACCATTTACAAAGACATGGATGGAACTGGAGTGTATTACTGAAGTGAAGTAAGTCAGAGAAAGTCAACTACAATATGATTTCACTCGTGTGGAATTTAAGAAACAAAACTGATGAACCAATGGGAATAAAAAAAAACAAGAGAGAAGCAAATCATAAGAGTTTTATCTATAAAGAACAAACACGATTGATGGAGGGAGGTGTGGTGGGGATGGGCTAAATGGTTGATGGGTATTAAGGACCGGCACTTGTTATGATGAGCACTGGCTGTTATATGTAAGTGATGAGCCACTAAATTCTGTACCTGAAACCAATTTTACCATATATGTTAACTAGCTAGAATTTAAAGAAAAACTCGAAAGAAATTGTTTTGTCCAGTCTTCTCAAGATATAAATGTGCTCATAAAAGATGCCCTTTGTTTCTAAAATTACACAAGTATGTTACACACAGATATGTAAAAACTAAAATATACTTATGCTTTGTAATAGAAGAATAGTGTGGCCCATATTATTAACTCCAGAAATTCTGTGAATCACCAATCCACACAACAATTTAGTGTAGTTTAGTAACTAGATTTATCTGTATGTAGTCTGTTTAATAAATTGAGTTACTAAGAAAGAGACTCATCCCTTATTTTGTTTTTGGTTTCATTTTGTTACTATATAATGCACTAAATTTTGAAACTTAGTATTCTCAGGACATATTCCATATGTTGATTTTTAAATACAAAAAATAATAATTATTTAAATATAACTATTATTAGTGATTGTATACACAATTTAAAGTTACATATTAAAATAACATACTTGAGATACTGCTGCAAAAAAGCAATAAGCATATGTAGACACAATGTGTTGCATATATGTGGGGGGAATAGATTGAGGAAATGATGACCCTAAAACCTTTCTCCAGTAATGGGTTATTTCAGACTTGGGAGTCATGGGAAATGGAACACTATTGCATTTGGAGATTGAAAAAAGTTCACCTATGCAAAGCTTGAATTTGAAATATAATATTCTAGTTAATAACATGGATTTTATAGCCAGATATCTAGATTCACATCCTGGATCAGCAACTTCCTCCTTAAGCTATTTAAATACTCTGTATTATTTAATAATGTTAAATTATGTTTTAATCTTTAAAACAGGCATAATAATGAGTGCCTCATATATTGGTGAGAAGTATATGAGATACTATGTGTAAAGGGACATAAAACAGTGTCTGGAATATAGTAGTGTGTTGGTATTTTATTAATTTAGTTTTTACTGAAGTATAACATATAAAAAAGTTAAAATCCATTATGTGTAGAACTCAGCAAGTTGTAACAAAGTAGTGACATTTAACTATCATCTAGTTCAAGTAATTAGATCAATGCCCAAAACACTAAAGACTCCCTTTTGTCCTTCCCAATATCCACATCTTCTTCCCATCCCCAAAGAAACATTAATCCTATGTTTTGCCTGTTTACTTTTTAATATGCATATGGAAACATTCAGTATTTATTCCATAATGCCAGCCTTTTTTTGTTTTACCATACTACATTTTTGAAAACCACGTGATTGTGTAAACTCATTTTCCTGTTTTGATTTCTGTACTCTCTTCCTTTATATGAATATAACATTAATTGAACTCTCTATAACAATACAAGTGAACTATACTGTTTTCCTTTTTTAATGATGTTTATTCATGAGCAGAAAGAAATTCTCTAATTTGATGTTGTATGATTTATTATCTTTTTCTTTATAGTTGGTGACTTTTTGTCTCACTTAAGTCATCTTTCTCAACCTCAGGATTATGAAATTATCTTCCTAATTTATTTTCTTCAAGCTTTTTGTTTGCCTTTCACATTTAGATCTACAACTCACTCAAAAGTAATTTTGTTTATTTATTATGTGGCAGCTATTTTTATGTATTTCTTTATAGATATACAAATATCCAGTTGATGGAACATCATACTTTGAAAACATTATCTTTTCCTGACTGCTCTGCAATGCCGACATGTGCTATGAACCAAATGTTCATACATCCATTGGTCTATTTCTGGACTGATTTCTGTCACATAGGTCTATTGTCTCTTCTTGGAGCAGTATTTTACAGCCTTACTTATTGCAATCTAAAGCATGCCTTGCCAGTGTAGTATCCCTTTACATTGCCATGTACATTCTGCAATCACCAAGTCTATCTGTGAAAACAAAAACAAAAACAAAATCCCTTCTGGATTTATTTGGGATTTTTGAATCCATATATTAATTGGGGAGAACATTCTTATCATTACTATTTTGGGTTCTGATTCATAGACTTTATAAACTCTTCAATCCTTTATTTCTTTTTAATATCTCATATTTCAAATTTTTGTAACAATCATGCATGTCTCACATCAGATTTATTCCCAAGATTTTTTTCCCAGTATTATTGAAAGATAATTGACATTCATCAGTGTATAAGTTTAAATCATTGAGAATGATGGTTTGACTTACATATATTGTGAAATGATCACTGTAATAGGTTCAGCTAATATCCATCTCTCATATAGATACAAAAAGAAGAAGAAGAAAGAGGAGGAGGAGGGCAAGAAGAGGTAGAAGAAAATAAAATATTTCTTTCTCATTATAAGAACTCATAGGATTTAGGCAGATGGCTGACAGTCACATGAAAAGATGCTCAACATCACTCATCATCAGGGAAATACAAATCAAAATCACCTCACACCTGTCAGAATGGCTAAAATTAACAACTCAAGAAACAATAGATATTGGAGAGGATATGGATAAAGGGGAACACTTTTGCACTGGTGGTTGGAATGCAAACTAGTGCAGCCACCCTGGAAAGAGTATGGAGGTACCTCAAAAAATTAAAGCTAGAACTACCCTACAACTCAGCAAATGCACTACTAGGTGTTTATTCAAAACATACAAAATGCTGACTTGAAGGGGCATGTGCACCCCAATGTTTATAGCAGAACTATCAACAACAGCCAAATTATGGAAAGAGCCCAAATGTCCATCAACCGATGAATGGATAAAGAAGACGTGGTTTTGTGTGTGTGTGTGTGTGTGTGTGTGTGTGTGTGTGTGTGTGTGTAGTCAAAAAGAATGAAATCTTGCCATTTACCACAATGTGGGTAGAACTAGAAAGCATTATACTAAGCAAAATAAGTCAGTGGGAGAAGGATATATATATGATTTCACTCATATGTGGAAATTAAGAAATAAAACATATGAACATAGCGGAAGGGAAGGGAAAATAAGATAAAAACAGAGAGGGAGGCAAACCATAAGAGACTCTTAAATACAGGGAACAAACTGAGGGTTGCTGGAGGGGAAATGTATGTGGGGGGATTAGCTAAATGGGTGATAGGCATCAAGGAGGGCACTTGTTGGGATGAGCACTGGTTGTTTATATGTAGGTGATGAATCACTAAATTCTACTCCTGAAACCATTTTTACACTATATGTTAACTAACTTGGATTTAAATAAAATTAAAAAAGTAGCTCATAGGATTTACTCATTTAATAACTTTTCTATATATCATACAGCAGTGTTAGCTACAGTCATCATGTTGTACATTACGTCTCTAGTACTTATAATTGGGAGTTTATACATTTCAACCATATTCCTACAATTTCCCCTATCTCCATCCTCTCTGCCTTTGGTAACCACAAATCTGATCTCTTTTTCTATGAGTTATTTTTTTCTCTTTCTTGTCTAAGTTTCCACATATCATGCAGATCATAGAGTATTTGTCTTTCTTTGTATGACTTATTTCTCTTAGCATATTGCTATGTATCTATAGATAGATAGATAGATAGATAGATAGATAGATGATAGACACAACTCCTTTTGCATTGATCAGTTGATGACACTTAGAATGTTTCTATGTCTTGGCCATTGTTAATAATGCTACTATGAACATGGGGGTGCAGATATATTTTCAAGTTAGTGTTTTTGTTTCCTTTGGATATATTCTCAGAAGTAGTATTCCTGGACTATATAGTAGTTCTATTTTTAATGTTTTGAGACTCCTCATACTGTTTTCCATAGTGTCAGTACCAAATTACAACCACCAGTGCACAAGGATTGCCTTTTCTCCACCTTCTCACTAGCGCTCCTTACCTTTCATCTGTTTAATGATGGCCATTCTAACAGGTGTGAAGTGATAGCTCATTGTGGTTTCAATTTGCATTTGCCTAATGACTAGTAATGTTGAATATCTGATTGTTTCCACCAAGTTAAGGAAAGTGAGGAAATGAGCTAGAAAAATAAAATGAATACCAATACAATGGGAGGGGGGTTGGATTCTTGTTAGATATTTAAGATAAAGACAAAGACAATACCATAATTTCTCCTTAAGCTCTGATTCCATCGCATGGTGAACAGGAGGTATGGCTGTAACCTGAGCATATTATACACATAAGTACAAATTTAAACATGTGACTTCAGTCATTGGATCATTGATTTTGTGCTTTATTTTGATATTTTTTCTTGCTCTTTTAGCCTAATAAACTGTTGATCATTGTCTTATTGTTTCCTTCACTCAGTCAATTAATACTATTCCTACCACTGGTTTCATAATCTGACTTGTACTGTATATGATATTTTGCTGATATGGACTGTCCCTTTCTCTCAGCATTAGAGGTCTTCGGCACCATTTGACCTAACTCTTAGCCCTAAATCCCAAAATTGGATTATTTGATTGTTGCCAGTGTTCCTTTCTCTCCTGGTCGTTCCCTAAGTACAGATCTTTAGCCTCCCATCAAATTATGTCTCACAATACCCTTATACCACCTCTACCCAAGGCATTATGGATGCTACAATTAGTTTTTAATTAAATCTGCATGTTTAAGGCATTGTAAGTAGTGCTAAGAAGATTTTAGAAATAAATGATCTGGAGGGCTTAAACTGAAAAGAGACAAGAAGGATGGAAGAGAAGAGGAAAACGATACACAAACTGTCATGGTTTCATTTTTATATATATTTTGAATAGTGCTGAATGCCTGTTCCTAACACTAGAAACATCCAGAGAAAGTTTAAACACCACCACTTACTCTTTCTCTTCAACCAGTCTCTTCCAGGGCTGAATATTTTGCTTTTGCTTTTTCTGGCTTCCGAAATTATTCTGACTCCTGCTCTTTTCAGCTATTCCTTTCCCCTGGAAGTGTTCTTTTGGATGGCATTTCAGGATTTCAAAATTCTTAAGTGATCTGAGGTTTACTCTAAGGATGCATTTATTTCTCCAGACCCTTTTGTGAAATGAGATCACTACAGCCATGTAACTGGATTTGCTTTATCACTCAATCAATACTTCTTTCACAGAGAGGTGGCAGGAGGAATCTCAGGGAAAGCAGTGGCTGTAAGGGAAAATGAGTTTGAACAGAAATGGGGGCAACGAGGGCATATAGGAGAATTCTTTTCAAAGTAATATAGAGAGATACAGATTTACAGGATGAGAATCATTGCCTGCAAAAAATTCTTGTCGTCCTCTTTCTTTTTGACTCTGGGTATCTTTCTAGTATCTAAGCCTCAGCTTTTTCCCACCCATTTATTCTTTTACTTTATTTTACTGTTTTATTGAAGAGACCATTGACTCCATATTACCTGTGTTACTTTCCCTTTCCTATGTCAATCTTTAAAAATCAATAGAAGCCAGCAATTCAGTTGAATCAAAGGTTTGTAATAATTTAATAAATTTACATGAGAGTTCCAAATACATGCCTGTGTTCATGCAACTTTTATAATCATGATGACAGTTAATAAATGTATTGTTACTTCTATTTTATAGGAAACAAAACACTGATGCTGAGAAACTAAGTAACTTACAAAAGTCAAAAAGCTTGAATGAAAGAGAAACAAGATACAAATTAAGATTTCTAAATGCAAAGTTTTGGCAATCATTAATTTCTTCACAGTTTGTGATATTCTTGTGCTTTCTTCTAAAAATACAGACAAGGGGCATGTGGGTGGCTCAGTCAGTTAAGTGTCTGACTTCAGCTCAGGTAATGATCTCATGGTTCATTAGTTCCAGCTCCGCATTGGGCTCTGTGCTGACAGCTCAGAGCCTGGAGCCTGCTTCTGTGTCTCTCTCTGCCCTTCCCTTGCTCACACTCTGTCTGTCTGTCTCTCGCTCTTCTTCCCTTCTCTCAAAAATAAGTAATCATTAAAAAAATTAAAAATACAAATTAAAACAGGGGCTCCTAGGTGGCTCAGTCGGTTGGGTGGCTGACTTCGGCTCAGGTCATGATCTTGTGGTCTGTGAGTTCAAACCCCGCATCTGGCTATGTGCTGACACCTTGGAGCCTGGAGTGTGCTTCGAATTCTATGTCTCCCTCTCTCTCTGCCCCTTCCCCATCCGCACTCTGTCTCTCTCTGTCTTTCAAAAATGAATAAATGTTGAATTTGATTTGCTAGTATCTTGAGAATTTTTTCATTCATATTCATCAGGGTTGAGTTTCCAACTTTGACTGAGGTCATGATCACATGGTTTGTGGGTTCGAGCCCTGCATTGTGATCAATGTGGACAGCTCAGGGCCTGGAGCCTGCTTCAGATCTGCTGTTTCCCTCGCTCTCTGCCCCTCCCCTGCTCCCTCTCTCCTCTCTCTCTCTCTCTCTCTCTCTCTCTCAAAGATAAACATTAAAATTTTTTTAATTGGTTCTCTTTAGGTATCAGCTGAAAAAAGTATTTTTTTCCTAAAATTTTACACAAAATGGTCATTAATTAGTCATGTATATTTGAAGAGATTGGTAAAAGTGTATTCAAAGGCATAGCTTTTATATTTTTGTTTTGAAGTTTATTAGTATAGAGAAACTCTCTTTTACATTACATTGAATCTAAAAATATGTCCTTATATTTGAAATAGCATTTTAAATTTCTTCATTTTTAAATAAAATTTTTTTAACATTTATTTATTTTTGAGAGACAGAGTGGGAGCAGGAGAGGGATAGAGAGAGAGAGAGGGAGACACAGGATCCAAAGCAGGCCCCAGGCTCCGAGCTGTCAGCATAGAGCCCTATGTGGGCTCAAACTCACAAACTGTGAGATCATGACCTGAGCTGAAGATGGATGCTTAACTGACTGAGCCACCCAGGAGCCTCTACAGTTCTTCATTTTTTTAACGAATCACGTATAAGTCCTGGAAAGAAACACTTATTCTAATTTTAAAAGGTATGCACCTATAGGGGCTCCTGAGGTGCTTAGTCACTTAAGTGGTGGCTCAGTCTCACTCTTGATTTTGGCTTAGGTCATGATCTCGTGATTCATTAGATCAAATCCCATGTCAGGCTCTGTGTTTAGATTAGAGCATGGAGCCTATTTAGGATTCTCTCTCTCCCTCTTTCTCTCTGCCCGTCCACCACTTGCATGCACATATGTGTGCTCTCTCTCTCTTTCAAAACACATAAACATTTAAAAAAAATGTATACACCTACAAAATCCCTGAACACAATATTAATGATAACATCTTGACTGTCACAGGATATTTTAATTAATTTATATAGAAGTTGTCATATGTATAAGTATATATTACCAATTAATATTTGGTATTTAAAACAGAAATAAACTTTTCTGGAAATGTTTTAGATCTGATAAAACAGTTGTATCACAGTCTAACTAGGCACAAGGGTAACATTTCACTTTACAATTTTATCATGATACAAGGAATATCTTGCCTTCTTGGTTTCTAATAATTATAAATATTTTTAGCACTATTTCAAAATGTAAATTTAATTTTAGACTTGGTAACACTTTTTTTTTTATTAAGGCTGTCTTTTTTTTCAAGTAGGTTTAGGAAAAGGTAGAGATTTCTCACATACCGCCCCCTACCCGAACACATGCATAGTCTCCTCCCATCATCAGCATCACTTACTGGAACGGTACATGTGTTACAATTAATGAACTTACTCTGGCACATCATAATCACCTAAAGTCCATAATTTACCTTTGGGCCCACTGTTGGTATTGTGCATTCTATGGATTTGGACAAACATAAAGTGACACGTATCCATCATATTATCACACAGAGTATTTTCACTGTTCTAAAAATCCTCTGTGCTCTGCCTATTTATCTCTTCCCTTACCAAGCTCCTGGCAACCAGTAATCTTTTTACTGTCTCTCTTGTTTTGCCTTTTCTGGAATGTCATATTGTTGGACTCATACAGTACATAGCATTTTAAGAGGGGCTTCTTATGTCTAATATTATGCATTTAAGATTTGTCTATGTCTTTTCATGGCTTGATAGCCCTGTTTTTGTAGTGCTAAATCATATTCTATTATCTGAATCTACCATAATTTGTTTATAATTTCATCTACTGAAGAACATTTTGATTACTTCCAAATTTTGGCAGTTACAAATAAAACTGCTATAAATTTACGTGTGCAGGGTTTTGTATGGACATAAGTTTCAGCTCCTTTGGGTGGATATCAAGGAGCATGATTGCTCAACTGTATGACAAAGGTATGTTCAGTTATTACTTCTAATAGTTTCTGGCAGAATATTTAGAGGTTTTGGTTTTTTTTCACCAAAACAAACAAACAAACAAACAAAAAGGAATAAACCTAACCTAGAGGGTGAAAGACCTGTACTTCGAAAACTATAAAACATTGATGAGAGAAATAGAAGACAATACAAATAAATGAAAAAAACACAGCATGTTCACGGGTTGGAAGAATTAATATTGTTAAAATGCCCACACCATTTAAAGCAAAGTGATCTGTATCAAGATTCCAATAGTATTTTTCACAGAACCTGAACAAACAATCTTAAAATTTGTATGTGTTCACAAAAGACCCTGAATAGCCAAAGTAATCTGAGAAAGAAGAATAAAGCTGGAGGTATCATAATCCCAGATTTCAAGATATATCACAAAGCTGTAGTAATCAAAATGGGCACAAAAATAGGCATATAGATGAATGGAATAGAATAGAGAGCCCAGAAATAATCCCACTCTTGTATGGTCAATAAATCTACAACAAAGGAGGTAAGAATATACAATGGAGAAAAGATGGTCTCTTCAACAAATAGTGCTGGAAAAGCTGGACAGCAACATGCACATGGGTGAAACTGGACCACTTTCTTCACACATAAAAATAAACTCAAAATGGATTAAAGATATATGTGGTACCTGAAACGGTAAAACTACTAGAAGAAAATATAGACAGTAATCTTTCTGACACTGGCCTTAGCAACATTTTTCAAGAGAAATCTCCTCAGGCAAGAGAAACAAAACCAAAAATGAACTACTGGGGCTGCACCAAATTAACAACCTTTTGCACTGGAAAGGAAACAATCAACAAAATGAAAATACAACCTACTGAATGGAAGAAGATAAGTGCAAATGATATATTTGAAATGATATATTCAATTAAATCAAATTGATAACTTGATTTAATATTCAAAATATATAAAGAACTTATACAATTCAACACCAAAAACATTAGACAAACAAATAAACCGGTTTAAAGAGGGGCAGGGAACCTGAATGGACACTTTTAGAGATATAGGTAGCCAACAGACACATGAAAACATGCTCAACATTACTAATTATCAGGAAATGCGAATCAAAACCACAATGGGACATCACCTTACACCTGTCAAAATGACTACAATAAAAAAGATAAGAAATAACAAGTGTTGGCAAGGATATGGAGAAAAAGAAACCTTAGTGCACTGTTGGTGGGAATGTAAATTGGTGCAGTCACTATGAAAACAGTATGGAGACGCCTCAAAAAATTAAAAATAGAAATGTCATATGATCCAGTAATTTCACTACCAAGTATTTATCCAAAAGAAGCAAAAACACTAATTTGAAAAGACAGATACATACACCTCTGTGTTTTTTGCAGCATTATTTACAATAGCCAAAATGTGGAAGCAAACTAAGTCTTCATCAATGGAATGGATAAAGAAGATTATATATATATATATATATATATATATATATATATATATATATATATATATACATATAGTGAAATATTACTCAGCCTTAAAAATTAATGAGATCTTGCCATCTGTGACAACAAGGATGGACCTAGAGGCTATTATGCTAAGTGAAATAAATCAGACAGAAAAAGACACATACTGTATGGTTTTATTTATATGTGGAACCTAATAAACAAACAAATGAACAAGTAACCACAAAGCAGAAACAGACCCATAAATACAGAGAAGAAACTGATGGTTGCCAGAGGGGAGGGAGTAGGGAGGGAGAGACATAATGGGTGAAGGGGAATGGGAAGTACCAGCTTCCACTTATGGAATGAATAAATCATGGTGATGAAATTACAGCATAGGGAATATAGTCAGTGGTATTGTAACAGTGTTGTATGGTGACAGATAATAGCTACTACACTTGTGGTAAGCCTAGCATAATGTACAGAGTTGTCAAATCCCTATGTTTTACACCTGAAACTAATGTAACATTGTATGTTAAGTATACTTCAGTTTAAAAAAAAAGTATGTTCAGTTTTGTAAGAAACCAAACTTCTCCAAAATGGTTGCACCGTTTTGCATTCCTACCAATAAAGTATGAGAGTTCCTGGGGTTCCACATCTTCACCAGTATTTGCTTCTGTCAGTGTTCTGGATTTTGGCCATTCTAGTAGGCATGTGGTGGTATTCCATTGCTGTTTTAATCCTCATTTTATTGATGACATTTGATTCGGAGCATATTTTCATATGCTCATTTATCACCTATTTATCTCGGGTAGAGTGTCTGCTAAGATTTTTGTCTCATTTATTAGTACTGTTGTTTGTTTTCTTTTTGTTGAGTTTTAAGAGTTCATTTTATATTTTTGACAACAATCCTTTATCAGATGTGTTTTTGTAAGTCTGTGGCCTTTCTCTCATTCTCTTGACATGATCTTTCATGGAGTAGAAATTTTTAATGTTAGTGAACTCCAGCTTGTCAATTATTTCTTTCATGGATTATTCATTTGTTGGTGTATCTAAAAAGTCAGTGCCAAACTCAAGATCATTTATGGGGTTTTTTTCCTATGTTATCTTCTCAGAGTTTTGCAGTTGTTACTTTTACATGTAGGTCTGTGGTCATTTTGAGTTAATTATTTCATTTTATTTTTTTAAGTTTATGTATTTTGAGAGAGAGAGCGAGGAAGAGGAGTAGAGAGAGAGGGAGAGAGAATCTCAAGCAGACTCCATGCTCACAGCATGTGGGGCTCAATCTCACCAATTGTGAGATCATGACCTGAGCCAAAATCAAGAGTGGAATGCTTAACTTACACCCAGGCGTCCTTGAGTTAATTTTTTGAAGGGTACTAACATAAGTGGTACTGTGTACCATTTTTAAATTTCAGATTCACTTGCTCATTGCTGATATATAGTAAAGAAATTGATTTTTTATGCTTATTTGTTTATTTTGAAAGAGAGAGACAGAGAGAATGGGGGAGGGGCAGAGAGAGAGGGAGAGAGAGAATCCCAAGCAGGCCCTCTGTTGCTTGTGGTGTATAATTATATTTAAACATTTTTGTATTTGATTTGCTAATATTTTGTTGAAAATGTTTATATATTTTTTTGGACAGATATTTGTATTTTTATTTGTTTACTTTTGGTATCAGATTAATACTGTCTTCATAGAATGAGTTAGAAAGTATTTCCTCTGCTTCTATCCTCTGAAAGAAGGATTTTTTTTAAATGTTAGTAGAATTCACAGTGAACCTGTCTGAGTTGAGTGCTTTGTGTTTGAGAAAGTTATTAATTATTGATTCAATTGCTATATTAGATATAGGCCTATTCAGATTCTCTCTTTCTCCTTGTGTGAATTTTGGCAAGTTATGCCTTTAAAGAAATTGGCCCATCTTATACAGGTTATCAAATATGGGTTTAGGCTTGTTCATAGTATTCTTTATTATCATTTTAATATTTGTAGGATCTCTAAGGATGACCTCCCTTTCATTTCTAATATTATTAATTTGTGTCCTCTGTCTTTTGTTTTTAGTTAGCCTTACTAGAGATCTATCACTTTTATTGATCTTTGTGAAGAACTGTTTTTTTTTGTTGTTTTATTGATTTTTCCCCATCAATTTCTTGTTTTCAATTTCATTTATTCCTGCTCTAGCTTTTGCTACTATTTTTCTTCTGCTTACTTTAGATCTACTTTTCTCTTATTTTTCTTATTTCCCAAGGTAGAAACTTCCATTACTGATTTTAGGTGTCTTCGTTTCTAATAAATGCATTCAACGCCATACATTTTCCTCTAAGCATTGTTGTCACAGCATCCCACACATTTTTGAAAAGTTATGTTTATTTTCATTTACTTCAAAATATTTTAAATTTCTCTTGAGGTTTCTTCTTTGAGCTGTGTTATTTAGAAATGTGTTGTTTAATCTGTACGTATTTTGGTGTTATCCAGTTATCTTTCTATTATTTGCTTCTAGTTTAATTGACTGTGTATGTTATACCTTTAATAGTTATCCCACAGTCCTTGGATGTTATATTTTGTTTAGTTCCATTTTTGTTCTCTCTGCTTTTCAGTTTTCTAGGTTCTATTAAAATACCCTCCTGGGGTGCCTGGGTACCTCAGTTGGTTAAATGTCTGACTTCAGTCAGGTCATTATCTCACAACTCATGAGTTCAAGCTCCACATCTGGCTCTCTGCTATCAACACGGAGCCCAATTTGGACCCTATGTCTCCCTCTCTCTCTGTACCTCTCCCACCTACACTCTCTCTCTCAAAAATAAATAAACTTTTAAAAAATATTAAAAAAATATATCTTCTATCTCAGAAATTCTTTCCTTGGCCATGTATAGTCTACTAAGTTCATCAAAGGTATTCTTTATTTCTGTTTTTGTTTCTTTGCTTGTTATTTGTTTTTACCTTTAGCATTTCTTTTTGGTTCTTTCTTAGGATTTACATCTCTCTGCTTACATTGCCTATCTGTCTTACATGATTTAATTTATCCCTTAGCGGCCTTAGCATATATATCATAAATGTTTTGATAATTCCAACATCCCTGTTATTTCTACTGGAAATAATACATATAAATAGAATACTGGACCAAGAACCTATTTCAAGCTATGGTTTTAAACTACTTATAAAACAATTACTACTTTTTAAATATGTTTATTTACCAAAACAAATTCCAGGAATTTTTTGTACTACTCAAATACGTTTTGTCCATTTCATTAGGTCATATCAATTGGAAAGGAACCTGGCTGAGCTGCACAACATATTTCAGTGTGATCCCATGAAGAAGCAAAGATAAGGTAGGCAATAACCTTCTGTTCTATTTGAGAGCATTGTGTTTAAAAATAGTTTATTGTGATTTTGATGATTTCTTTACCAGAGTAAAATTTTAGCTATAAGGATTCTGTCAAGTTCTATCATTTTTTGTCATAATTATTTTGAAAATATCTACTGTATATCACTTATTTGGCATTGAAAGTGGAGGATACAACATGTATAAGCCACATCCTTGTCCTGCAGAGGAATTATAACTGGTTATAGGTATACATAAGGATATTTGATAGATTATATATGCTTATGTTTTATATATGATTTGATATATATATATATATATATATATATATATATATATATATATATATATATATAACATACATATTTATATCCTAAGGTGTAGAATAGTATGTGTTATAGCAATTAAAAAGAGGGACAAATCAATCTCTAATTTACTGAGCTAAGGGAGTTGTAATAAATTATATAACAGAATGGGGCCATCACAGCAAGAGTAAAGCAAGGACAAAGACACAAGACAGAGCATGGGTATAGAGGGAAAACTTATCTCAATAACCAAGCTAAAGAATTCAGATTTTATCTTACAGTACAATCATTTGAAAACTAGGGATCAACCATAAAATAAAGAGTCACATATTCAAATCTTTTTGGTCGATGTGTTTGACAGTTTTATGCATCAATTTGGCTAGACTATAGTAACCACTTACGTAAACAGTATTATAGGTGTAGTTATGAAGATATCTATAGATATGGTTAGCATCTACAATCTGTTAACTTTTTAAGAAAGGTATCTTTGATAATCCAGGTAGTTCTCATCTAATCAGTTGAAAGACCTTAAGAGCAAAACTATAGTTTCCTTAAGGAATAAGAAATTCTACCTGGACTGCAGCAGCATCATACCTATCAGAGAGCCTCCAGGCTGCCAACTTGCCTTACGGAAAATGGACTTTCCAGCCCTCACAACTTCATAAGCCAATTCCTTGAAATAAATCTGTTTTATACCTAGGCTCATCTTAATAGCCTAGGTACAGAAATCATTTAACAAAATTAATCATCCACTACTGATATAAAATCTCAGCAAAACCAGGAGTTCAAGGGGCACAGGTTGAAAACCTAATGATAACTTTGTACCCTAATGTTGAATGTTAAAAGACTACCTGGTTTCCCCCTAAGTTCAGCAACAAGGAAAGAATGTCTCCTCTTACCAATTCTTAAGCATTACCCTCAAGGTTCTTATTAGTACTTTGTAAGGCAAAAGAAAGAAAAAAGAAAAACATCTACTTTGGACCGGAACTAAAACTTATTTGCAAGTTACGTGATCATCTGTAGAAATTCCAATGGAATCTACAACAATATACTAGAGATAATAACTAAATTTAGCAAAGTTCCATGATTCAAATTAGCATTTAAGTATAGAAAATAAAATAAATTATATTTCTATATATTAATAACCAAAAATTACAATAAAATATAATACCACTTAAAATAGTGTTAAAAATAGATCATACTTAAGGATAATTCTGACAAAATATATCCAAAATATATAAAAGCACATGTCCAGAGATATTCATAACAATGTTATAGGTAATATCCCAAATATGGAAACCCAAATGCTCATCAGCAGGTTAATGAAACAAAAAATTACAAATTATTGTGTATATCTACAAGTGGATACTATTAAGCTATGAAAACTGAACTATTGATGAAATATCATGGATGGATCTCAAAATAATTTTGCTGAAAGAAGTCAGACAACAGAAAAGCACATACTATGTTATTCCATTTATTTAAAACTTTAGAAAATGGAAACTAATCTATAATGACAGAAAGCAGATCAGTGGTTGCTTGGGGGTATGGACTTATGTGGGGAGGGTCAGAAAGAGGAATTAAAGGGAGCATGAAGAAACTTTAGGAGTTTATGTGTATGTTCTTTTTTTTTTGATGATTATTTCAATGT
The DNA here is from genome assembly GCF_018350215.1 of Panthera leo. Lineage (NCBI taxonomy): Eukaryota > Metazoa > Chordata > Mammalia > Carnivora > Felidae > Panthera > Panthera leo. The sequence goes on from NC_056679.1 coordinate 218,771,857, forward strand.
TGTATGATTTCATACATATGTCAAACCTTACTAAATATTTGCCTATAAATACTGTAACTTACAATTTATATTCTAATAAAGCTAAAATATCACCAAACAACTAGGAAGAGTTAATAATAAAACAGAAGGGAACACTTAAATTGCAGGCATGATTATAAAATAAATTTTTATCATTTTAGAAATGAAGCAATAGATAAAGTCTATACTTGTTAAATCTATAGCAACAGTAGCAATCTCACTTTAAGAAAATTGTTTAAAATCATGGCATAACTGGAAAATGTCAGTTTCTATAGAAAACTTTTTACTGTTTTTTGTATTTTTGTTGTCTATATATATATATATATATATATATATATATATATATGCCTTTGAGCTATGCAATCATATATACACATGAGCTTTTAAATGATTGCTAATTGCCTGTCTAATTCAATCAATCTTCTTTTGTTGTTGACTTCTTTCTACATCATTGACTGTGGCAATGTAGAGACCTAAAAAATACATACTTCTCAGAAGTTTTTCAGCTAGAGTGACCAGGGAACACAGTTCTAACATCATACGAAGAAGTTGTGAGAAGGACTTATATAGAAGCTCTAAAAGGAAGATCAGACTCAATAGGTACACACCATTTTGTAGCCTGATATGTCAAGGAAGCCTGGTTCCAGGAGGATACCACACAAAGCCTGCCAAGCACCCCCAGACATCTTTTACGTGAAGAGAGAAAAAGTAAACATTAAAAAAATAAAACTCTGCCATTGTTTTTATAAATCACTCTTATTTAATTTTATTGGTACTTGAAATGAATAAAATCTATAATATATGCCCAAAAGACATACACACACACATGCGCGCACGTGCACACACACACACACACACACACACACGCACACACATCACATGCATAATACACAGAGTAATGGTTTGAGAAAGAATACTTACAAGCCAACTCTGGATTCCTAATTATTTACCTGGGAGGAGTACGCATTTACAGTATTTGTATTATTCCAGTACACACACCCTGCAACTGCTTGTTGTCACTGATAGCTGATGAAATCTCACAGCTGTACCCTTCTCCAGAAAAGTTACTAACTCCTACTAACTTACAATTAACTAAGAGCTGTCTGTCTAGGAGATTATGCTGGTGTGTGTGTGTGTGTGTGACCAAAGTATCCAAAATACTTTCCACTTCCTCTGATAAAACTTAATTAACATGATGTTATCAATATAGAGGACCAATGTGATGTTTGCAGAATATGCAAGTGTTGTAGGTCTGATGTAATCTTTTTTTTTTTTTTTTTTTTTTTTTTTTTTTTTTAATATATGAAATTTACTGTCAAATTGGTTTCCATACAACACCCAGTGCTCATCCCAAAAGGTGCCCTCCTCAATACCCATCACCCACCCTGTCCTCCCTCCCACCCTGCCCTCCCTCCCACCCCCCATCAACCCTCAGTTTGTTCTCAGTTTTTTAACAGTCTCTAATGCTTTGGCTCTCTCCCACTCTAACCTCTTTTTTTTTTTTTTTTTTTTTTTTCCTTCCCCTCCCCCATGGGTTTCTGTTATGTTTCTCAGGATCCACATAAGAGTGAAACCATATGGTATCTGTCTTTCTCTGTATGGCTTATTTCACTTAGCAAGGTCTGATGTAATCTTAATCATAAAACTACTAAGATGCCTGACACAGATGTGATTATTTTAGGGGGTATAGTATTTTGTGGCACACTGGGATATCCCTTGCAAAGTTAAACACAAAATAGAACAATTTGTACTTCCTCTATTTAGAAGAAAACATGACACATGGCAGACTTCTTGAGGTTTACAGACAGTATATTTAATGCTTGGAAGAAAGCTCTGAAATTAATGATCTGTTTATCAGGTTACAATGGAAAGTTGCTTATTTTGAATGTGGCTCTGAGCATTAAGGTCTCTGCTACAGGTCAACACTCTAGTACAAGAAACCTTGCCACTTGAGTCATGTGAATAAATCAATCCCAAGGGATTAGAGGCCTCTGTAGTAAGAAGTGAAGTTGGTAAAATTAATGACAAGGTCTAGTAGGAGACTTGCACACTGATCCTTGGATTTAGGACAAGAACCTGATACTCCAGCATGTGCATATAATTATACGCCGTTTGAAAAGCACCTCTTGCATGCTACTGGTCCCTCCTAGAAACAACATCAATTTACCACATAGCCAGGATTGACAACTAAGTCTAAGTTCAGGTGAGCCCAGAAGGTATTCATTATAGAATAAAAGTGGTCAACCTAAAACTGGGCTTAGGGAATCCAGAGAGCGTATGTAAGCTGCAAACATGAACAAACTCCGACGTTATCTTCCACTGTTTTACTGATGCTTTTTAGTCAAATGACATGTATGGCCTTATTGGTGTTTTCTATACCTAACTGATGGAGAAAGGAAAAGTCCAAGGTTATTACAAGTTTGGATTAGTTTGGTATGTATGAGCACATCACAGACTGTTTATGCTCTATAGTCCTTAGCAAGCTTGTTCCTGAAAGACAGTGGTCAGGGGTGCACTCTCAGTAGTCAGAGTTTGGGCAGTGTACCTGATTATCCACTTTGTGTAGAAAGAATTAACCTGGGGTAAGGATATATATATATATATATATATAATCATATCTATATATATATAAAATCATATATATATATAAAATCATATATATATATAAAATCATATATATATATAAAATCATATATATATATATATATATATATATATATATATAATCTTATGAGGCACATACACCTATAAGACACAACATAGTTTATGAATATTTGCATTGAAAGTTAATGCCCATCAGACAGTATCCGCTGCAGAAAAGGCAATAGGGGCACCTGGGTGGCTCAGTAGGTTAAGCATCCAACTTCGGCTCAGGTCAAGATCGTATGGTTTGTGAGTTTAATCCCCACATCAGGTCCACTGCTATCAGTGATGAGCCCACTTTGGATCCTCTGTCACCCTCTCTTTCTGCCCCTTGCCCATGCATTATTCTCTCTCTCTGTCTCAAAAATAAAATTTTTTAAAACAATAAAATAAGAAGAAGCAATAAACTACCGAGTGCACAAGACACCTTATTCAATCAAATGCCATTAAATGTCAGCCAGCATTTTCATTGGGCATCCCAGTGCTTATGCCATAGATTATCAAAGGAATAGTCATGGTAGTATGCATGGAGATTATGTGTAGTCCAGCAGCTTGGAATATCTCACACCAGTGTGATCCAGCTCTTGGTGCTACTGAGTATTTGGTCTGCTAGTAACAGAGAATAATGCTGAGTCCACAATACAGCCCAATCTCTCAAATTAGATGAAGTTAGTCATTTCCTGGAAGTTTGGTTACAATGAACTTCTTAGAATCTAGACAGGGTAATGATTAATCCTGAATGGAAGTGTCACATATTCTAGAAATGTTTTCGCTTTCCTTCTATGCTATGGCTCATCCAGCCCCATTATTTAAATACCCAGAATGTGTCTGATCTACGAGCATGGGCTTTCCTATACATAATATGTTCTCAAACCAAGGAACCTGTTTGGTAAAAGTGCTGTAGCAGCATGGTCATGACCATCATTCAGCCACAGACTTTACTGTCCTCAAATTGTTTCTCTGGTAAAGTACATTAACAGCTTGAAGAAAAAGATGAAGTACCAGTTTGCAGGTGAATTCTGAGAGGATGAGATTCTCTAATTCAGAATGTAGAATAATCTTTAAGCCAATGGCCGTGTCACAGTGCTTTATTTCCAATATATGGAAACATGGGTGTGGGACTGAAGGAATATAAGTGACAGTGATCACACTCACCATCAATCCGAGTGACCAGGTGAAGAATCTGTTCGTCCTGTCCTTTCTAGACTCTCTAGTCTACAGTAGGTCATTCCCACAAGAAGATGCCCTACAACTATCTCTAAAATTATAACTTATAACTTGGGTTCTTTGTGCCAGTTGACCATTAGGTGCAGAAGGAAGTCACTTTACCAGCAAAGGTAATTAATTTTGATCATCGTGAGAGCTGCTGTTCCATCGCAAAGGCAAGTAAAAATGCACTTGACAATCAAGAGATCCTCTGGGTACTTCTTGGTGTTTTTCTACTTAGTTTTAACTATAAATGGGTCAGTAAAGAGATACAACCTGATAAATACACAGTAACTAGGACTCAGAATCCTTGGGGATCAGAGTCCAAACCAATCAACCACATAGCTCTGTAGAAGTACTTGTTAAGGGAAAGAGACACCTTGACTGGGTAACAAAAGAAGTAGATGATGGGGGCACCTGGGTGGCTCAGTCGGTTAAGCTTCTGACTTCAGCTCAGGTCATGATCTCACTGTTCATGAGTTTAAGCCCTACATCGGGCTCTGTGCTGACACCTCAGACTCTGGAGCCTTCTTCAGATTCTGTGTCTCCCTCTCTCTCTGCCCCTTCCTGCTTCACTCTGTCTCTCTCTCAAAACTAAATAAACATTAAAAAATAAGTAGATGATGAATATCGATTACAGCCTTACAGAAATTATAACATTGTATGCTGCCATTCACTGAACTTACCCTTGTATTGTAAATTTTCTAAGAAATTATGAGCAACCATTGGCCTAGATGCAGTGAACTAAATATGGAAATTAAGCACATCTAAGCAATACAATGAGTAGACCATAGTGGAGCTTAATGGTATCCCATTTGGATCCCTTTTACTAGGACAGTGTATCCCAGCTGCCTTGAGAGTTAGCTTTTTTTTTTTTTTTAATGTTTATTTATTTTTGAGAGAGAGAGAGAGACAGAGTGAGCAGGGGAGGGGCAGAGAGAAAGAGGAAGAGAGAATCCCAAGCAGACTCAACACAGTCAGCACAGAGTCCCATGCAGCCCTCAAACCCACAAACAGTGAGATCATGACCTGAGCTGAAGAAATTGAGAGTTGGACGCTTAACCAACTGAGCCACCCAGGTGCCCTGAGAGTAAGCTTTTAATGGTGCAGGGCTTCCTCTTCTTTCAAAGATTTACTGTTGTCCAAATATAGGTAATACTCCGTGCAGGAGCAACCTGCATATAGTCAATAATTGGCTTATAGGAATGTTGAAGACCATCTTCTTTCTTCAAGCTGAAACAAGTTTGTGGAACTATTCATGCTCTGGAACTTTGCGTGGAAAATCAGACATCTTGTGTGGAATTTCCACCTGTATGTCATCCCTGATTAGTTCAGACTCCTGTGCTATTCTGCTTACTTCATTCCTTTTCTTCTGAGATAAATAGAGAATTCCTTCAACAAACCATGGGCACCTATATCCCTGTGATAGGCTCTGCTTGCAGGAAAGCCTACCTAAGATACTGTGACCATGAGGTATTAAATTAGAACCTGCTTTCTCTGTTGTAATCCATTAAAAATATGTGTTCCTGCCATTGCACATAGATATAAGTCTTACAAAATATGTCACTCTATAATTCTTAATATCGTTCTTTCAATCCACTGACTAGTATAATGATGCAATAGTGGTTTATTTTATTGTATCATACAGTACAGTTTTCAAATGCCGGAAAGACATAATTTGCTTGGCTGTAATATAGAATAATATTATCGCTGTTTTCCTGCTGTATCTCTTACCATTGGTTAAGGCATTTATAGGACCAAGGGTTCTTATACACCTGATCTTATGTCACTTCTGTAAATTGTGGCCCAGTTCTCAGGATATTGGACTTCTTACCACTACAGTGACCTCATGTATGACTAGTGTTGCCTTTGTCCTAAGCTATGTTGTCCTGAGGAAGGATCATGTTCATCGCTAGGCCTGAGAGAAAATCATGCAGCTGCTCTTTTGGAAACTGTAGAGTGTGTAGGTGGGGATATCCACTAAAGTGAGTGCAAGGCCCCTTGCTGTATGATACGGAGCTAGAGGCTCTCGGGTTCAGGTTGCTGGCTCCCCTCATATCACCATGTTCCAAGACAGTTCTTAAGAGTGAGAGTTAAAAACTCATACCTGACCTTTCAAGTGACTATAAAGATATATTTTCAAGGGAGGGGGACTGAAAATTATTTACTTAATGATCATATCTTATTTACATATTTTAATTATTTAACAAATATTTGTGGATCTTAACTTAAACTCTTGCAAATATTGGGTTAGATTTAGTATTGCCTTCACTACTTTAGATCTTAATTTCCATAGTTGAATCCATGTAACTAGCATCTTTGTATAAGTTACAGTATTACAATATGTCCAAGCACTTCCCGTGCACAGTTTTTTCCCTTTGTTCATCTTCTTAATCTAAACCTTTTCCTTTTTTGAAAAACTTACATTCCCAACTGTAAAATGCGCATTAACTCATCTTTCCTACAAACATATTTCATTTTGTTCTATACTGTCCCTGCTACTAACCTCATCATGTCTGTTTGTATTATTTCTCTGTTTTTGATATAGTTTCTAACACCTCTCTATTTTGTATCATATGAGAACCTTATTAATATTCCATTTACTTGCTCTTCTAAAATTCTTAATTAAAATGCTAAACAGGATATTAAATCAGATGGAGGCAAAGAATGACCTCTGTGACAGACCATAAGACAAGTTCCTCAATATACTGTATTGCTATTTATCATGTTTCTTGATATATTACTTCAGATAGTTTTCTGCGACTGTGAAGTCAATTGAATATTTTTTAAATAGAGTTCTGTTTGGAAACAGAATTGGAAACTAGAATTCTTTAGTTTTATAAAAATCATTAATTAAAATATTATATGGTCTTAATCAGGATTCAATTTAATAAATGCTTTGTTTTTAAAAGTACCACCATGAGCCGTAATTAATATAGAAAACAAACATAGACTTTGGATTTTGTACGCATGGAGGAGTTGGCTCAACATAGGTCTATAATGTTCATTCTTTCTTTGTAAGCTCACTTTATCAAGGCTTTGAGACTTCCCCTTAACAACCAGAGATTTAGTTAACATTTTAAAAGTGGCTGAGCAAAACTCATTCACTAAGTCAGGAGACATTTGGAAGATTTTGACAATCTTTCAATATAATGTAGAAGTCTTCATTCCAAAACAGTGGAAAAAAGAGAATGGATTTATATAGTCATATGAAAATTGGCTTGAACCACTCATTCCACCAAATAAACATATGTTGAAGGGTATCATTCTCCTTGTTTAAAAATACTTCAGTTAGTTATTCTGTTTTTCCAGTACAACCACAAAGCAGAGGTTAGTTATACCATATTTTCCAGTGGTATAGTTTTTATTTAAATATAATTTGGGGAAATGGGGTAACCACAAACCATGTCTTAACTATTTCAGTGTATATTGCTCTTTTAATATTCCTCAAATATGCCAGTTAAAAGTCTAACATGCAAAAAATACATTAAAGGGACAGAGATGAGGATAAAAATGCTATAAGACACCCCAAAATGATCAACATATGGAAACATTTATTCAAAAACATTTGAATATTTGCAAATTATAACCATATAACCAAAAATGAATACAATTATATCAAGTTTTAAGTAAAACATTAAACCTATAGAATTTGAATAACTACAAACTATAGGAAAAATATTTAGGTCACAAATATTGGAGAACATGACTATGCATCTTTCCACAAAGTTATGCCTAATATTACGGAATACCATTAACACATTCTCTAGTTTCATAATATGTAATTTATTCAACATATAGTCATTGAAAAATCTATGATACATGTGGCTTTTTTTAAATGAGTGATAGGTACAATAGTCAATAATAAGAACAGTGTTCCTGCCATCATAAGGGCTGAGATGGGCAAAGGTGTGTATACTAATTAATATGAGAATTTCACAAAGTGAGAGTGTTGGAAATATAAGAAACATAATTCATAGGACATGATTTAGAGGCTGAGTTTGCTTATTTAAGGGAATTATGGGAACAAATACTTCATTATGATTTTTGCCAAACTTTTGGAATTTAATGAGCTGCAAGGGTATATCTTAAAATGAATGGATTCACTCATTTATGAGGAATTTCAAATGGGACCCCCAGAACAGAGGAAGAGCCTCCAGAACTCTACTGTGATTCATACTGAAAATGATTTAGTGCTTGGCAAAGAACAAAACATCTAACTTGTTATTGTACAAAATTAAGTTGTGAAAGATTATTTTCCACAATGAAAAGTGAGCATTATATTAATGACTATGATGATAATTATTCCTATGTTGAAGTGTAGGTTAACATAGTATCTTCCCTATGTCTGTCATTGTGTTGTGATATTTTATAGTATTTATGCTTATAATTATATTTATAGTATGTTATATTTATATTTATTTCTAATATTTATATTTATAGTACTTATGTATTTATATTTATAGTATTTTTCTATTTAACTATTATAAACATAAATAACATTTTTATCTCACTTTAACTCTATTAAATGTCTTCATTCAGTGAATAGTACATATAAAAATAAATGTGTGAAAATAGATAAACCAAAAGCATATATCACAACAAAAAGAAGCAGAAATTCAGTAAAAATGTAAAATATAGCCTAAAATTATCCTTGGGCTTCCAATCTTTAAATTCTTTTTTTATTTACCAATCTTTTGCAATAAGAATAATAAATTATGTAATAATGGTTTGCAATTTTGTGTGTCAAAAGTGGAGACTTAAGAAAAGTTAGATCTACATTTTAAACTTACTGGGTTCAAAATGCTTTGCCAACCTCATTAAATTCCTTGAATCAGGTGCCTAATTAAAATCACAGATATTCTGTCTGGGGCTTCAGAGTCTGCCAGTTATTCCTCCAATAGATGAGTCAGTGGTTGAATTATGGATTTCTGCTATGGAAAGTTATTATATTAGTAGTAGTTATATACTTACTGACTTTATGTCTAAGTGGAAAAACTGAGCGGTATTATACATGTTAAAGTATAGTGGAAGAAACTATAGAGCTTGACCATCCTCGTTTAAAACCATTATTTACTTCATTTTTTTATCATGTGAATATAACACTCATAGACTGTTTCTGGCACCTAAATGTCAATTTAACCTTCAGGCTTCACAAATTTCATTCATATTAGACTACATCTCATAAGTGCAGAATGTCACAAGGTCTAAATGCATGCGCTAGATCTTTAATTATAATCACCCTGCTGTTAAAAAAAAAGTTAATATTACAGTGTTTATATTCTGGACACCCAGAATATAAATAAATTTTATATCTTAGATGAGTCACTTAAAAATGAATTTTTTCATAGAATACTGGTTGCGAGTCTATGAAAAAGGAGGGAAAAAAAGTGTGTGGAATGAAATCAGGGTATGGAAAGATCAAAATGAAAGTTCACACTAAATGATGCCTCTTTTCATTCAAGTAAATGTCAGCTATCAGTTTCAGAACAGCATCCTGATTTTTAAGAATAGAGCCATGAATACAGTGGTTAATATGAAAATAAAGATTATCAAACTTTGGGAATTAATAAAATTCTTCATTGAAGAAGAGGGTGATTACTTTTTGCACACAACACATAGGTCATTTTCAGAGGCTCTCTTTGGAAATGTAGCCCTTTATGTGGCATTTCACTCTGTAATATTAAAACGCAATTTTTATAGCCAGGTTTCTTTAGCAGAAGTCAAGTGGAATGTAGAAATAGTTCTACAAAAAAATTCAAGGAAGAAATACTTTTTTTACTTCTTTACTTTTACGACAGCCACCCCAAGACTTTTATTGATCTAAACCCCGGGAGCAATTTGATGATCTCTAATCAGAGAAGTACAACTGAAAAAACTAATAAAAAAGGTTACTGAGCTACACTTTACTCCCAATTCATATGATGTCCATCATTTGCACTCCTTGTAGAATCACTGATATTTTAGATCATTTTAATCTAATACAAAAGTGGTTTTAGGACTCATTTTAATTATTAAGTAATATATTTTTTTACTTTATTACTTTAAGTAAATAATGACAAAACAAAGCAAACTTGACAACTAAAATGTACTTCATAATCAAGGATTATCACCAATTCTACTTATAAGCTTTATAAGTAGAATTCCCAGAATAATTTGTTTTCCATTAGAAGACATTGGCCTCTGGAGTAAATACAGCTTTAAAAAAATCTAAAAATATAATTTATTTATGTTTCAACTTAATTTAATATAAAATTTAATATAATTTCAAAAGTGGATGGGGTAGTTTATATTTATTACATTTAAGCAACATGGTCTTACATGGACCCAAGCGTACACAGCAGTTCCTAACTAATATTATCACCTAAGATACTGATGAATGTTAGTATTAATATCCCAGCTCCAAAGGGTTTGAACAGTTAGGCATTTATTAGCTCACTTCAGTATTGGAAGGTATGACTATTTAGATAGGTTAATGCAGAGGCATAAGAAAGCCATCCACAACACAGGAGTTTTTCATCCTCTACCCTGCCTTCCTCAGCTGTTTGGCATTTGTACCAAGGTGGAAAATTTTCCTAGAGATATCTGTAAAGATTCCATTTTGCTTCCTTTGATCAGAATGGCATGACATGCCCATTCGGAATGAATCTCTAGAACTGGGAAAGGAATGACCATGATTGTTTTAACCTAATGAAAATTAATCCCCACCTCTGTAGAGGATGGAGTGAAGGATGTGGACCAGTTCGGGGGGAGGAGGCTTTCTGTAAGAGAAAGGAAACACAAGTAATAAGCACATAACCAAGTGTATTTTTCACACTAACAATGCTGGTAATGGTTGGCTTATCAGGAAAAACTTTGTGAATCAATATACTGATTTTACCCCTCCTACAAACCCAGGGGAAGGAAAGGAAAGAATTATTCAAAATGAGGATTATATATATTTTCCCCTGAAGAGATAGCCTAACATTGATTTTTTAAAGCTAATTCGTCCCAGAAAGTAGGGCAGGATTTGAAGATATTTTTAATAATATTCTGTCTGTCATGAATTTGAAATAAACAGTACTAAAATATATTTGAGTGATTTGAACGGTGCTGACATGCCTCCTACGTTTTACTTTAAATCATGACTATTATTTTTTAACCTCTGATTTTAAGCCTTTAAGAGAAACCCTTTATATTTACATAGCATATTCAATTTAGAGAACAAGAAACAGTCCATAAATTGATTTACTAACTATAGACCATGTTCTGCACTTAATTATTCACCATTATATTCCTCTTTAGAGTCTTAGGACAAAAAGTATAATTTCTCCCAATACTGAAATAAATTCAGTCATGTCTGCTGGGCTATTTGGAAGCTATTCAATCGTATAAATTAACACTCAGTAACAGCTTAGAATCACTCCCAAACATTTTAAATGTGGTAACACATCAAAAGTCTCTTGCTGATATCTAACTGGGGAGAAAGTCAGAGAGAAAAGTGTAAGAGGGGAGGGAAAGGGTAAGACAGGAGGAAAAAAAGAAAAAGCAAGAAGTGTCTTAAGAAAGGTAAGAAATAACCTTAATCATTTTTTTTTAAGTTCAGGAAAGTTAAATTAAAAGTTTTATTTAGAAAAAATACCAAGTATGTCATTTTTCTTGTGAAATTAAGTTAATTACAGAGCCCCAAAATGTATATTTGAAAAAGATTATCAAATTTTGAATAAGAAACACATACTATACATTACCATAATACCATGATCCTCATTTTTATTCAAATAATTTCCTGTTCTTTTTATGTGAGCAATAAATTCTAATACATGCAGTCTCTGGGATTAAAATGAGATCCAATTCTGTTTGCATCAAATCAGAAACAAATTCAAATACTACCTCTTAGATTTAACCACATAGATATGATTTTAAGAAGAGGCAGGTGAGGTACTAAAAAGACCCAGATGTTCTCAGCAGGTAGAACTTGGTCTGAATGTGTGGTTTGCTATGTTAAAAAAAAAAAAAAATGTTTAACAAATCTAAATTTCATTCACTTATTTGCAAAATAGCAATACTAAAATACATCTTTGTTAAGTCATTTAGAAATAAATGAGTACATATATGTTTGTGTACATGCACATGTATGTGTGTGTATGAGAATGAATTTATATTCTTGTATAGACAGAGGTTTGTACATACAGAAATTAACACAAGATTTTGATTCAAAATGCTATTTTAAGTTGCAAATTGGCTGTGATTTATATTAATCAGTGCCTTAATATTTCAGTTCATTTTCAGTTGTCAATTATACCCAGTAATTTGATAAAGACTTTTACAGAATGTGAAAAATGGGTTTAGAATTTAAGCTTAACTAGTATCGTCTGAATTTTACTGCATACGTGCAAAAACACTAATACTCAAGAACAAACTGGAAAACAAGTAGTTTAAAATAAACTATTTTAAAAAGTTCTACTTGGGGGCCTGGGTGGCTCAGTCGGTTAAGCATCCGACTTCGGCTCAGGTCATGATCTCACGGTCCGTGGGTTCGAGCCCCGCGTCGGGCTCTGTGCTGACAGCTCAGAGCCTGGAGCCTGCTTCAAATTCTGTGTCTCCCTCTCTCTCTGACCCTCCCCCGTTCATGCTCTGTCTCTCTCTGTCTCAAAAATAAATAAAACATTAAATTTTTTTTTAAAGTTCTACTTTATATGGATATACAACCATCAGTTGTTTTTATCCTACTTCGTTTCTAACATGGACAAGAATACATTTAGGAAAATATAAGAAGCTTGATATATATTGATTTAGTATTTATTTACATTCAGTTATGGTATATATTTGAAAATAATAAGAACAAAACCATGCTAGACATTTGCTGTATGTGTGGGAATTTGTAAGTATTATTTCTGGATTTAGAAAGCATTAAGTTGATTGAATACCAAATATAAATATCTGCCTTTGGAAGGATTTTTTTTAATATTAGTTAAAATCTAGAGCTTGCTTCATAATTGTGATTTTCTAGGCAACATGTATAATGTGGCATAAATTCTTTATTGATTATCTTAAATGGCCCTGATTGGCATTTCAGGTAATTTAAGTGGAAAACAAACATTGCCTCAATACCTTTTCATTAATATGGTGCACATAATGATTGATATTGAACTATTAAGCAAACTTTTGTCGCTTGATTGGTGTGTTACTATATGCAATTTAGTAGCAGTCTACCTCTGAATGTCATGCTTAGGTATCTGGTTTCATCATTTATCAGTATGATAAATATATGCATAAGCTCTGAATTTATTTTTATACTATTGGCCAATTTGGAGCAGTTAAATCCTATGGAAAATGTATTGTATAGGTCAAAAAAACAACACTATGCACATCATTTTTGAAGAACATAGTTAGGTACTCATTGTAATGTCCAAGGGCCCAACATAACTCCTAGTTTTATCTGTATATAACTGTTTTCACCCTGATGCTATGAACCTCACAGAAACCGACTTTAATAGCCTAAGTAAAGGACACATAATGTTGATACCAATCTGTCCTGGGGAATCTTTCTGAGTTCTGTAGATCTTAAAGCCAGCAGGACCTTCCTTTACCAGGATTACAGAAAAGCCCTATATGCTATTTGTTGTTCTACTTTTTCTACCTCCCTCCTTCCTTCCACCTGCCCTCACATATTCATACAAAGTACATTTGTTGGAAACTGCTACTTGTTTAGCATGAAAACCTGGCTAAAAGTTGGTAGATTCTACCATGAGCCATGAAGCCTATTTGGGCAGTTCTAGACATCTGTGTTCAAAGTGTTATGTTGTTTACAGGCAAGCATAGGTCTGTTTGACAACCACTACATGTTTCTTGGGTGATTTTACTGGCTTCTGTTGGCTTGAATGTAATTCAGTTAGAACCAACGGCAATTCTTAATCACCCCATTAAGTCAGCTCTGCACGCTGATCAACACTGAGGCGTATTTTTTTTAAACCGGTTTTGGATTCATACTGATAATTCCAATCTTTTCTTAAATCTTGTGGCTTTCATTTCATGATAAATAGAAGGCATCCTGAAACATTCTTAGGTAATCTAAACTGTCCAAATTAATATATATTTATTTTAATCTCTAAAGTCTAAAATCCAAAATTTGGGCCACAGTCAACTCTGGAGTAGATTTAGATACTTGACCAAAGCATTTGTGTGTATTAATGAACCATGTAACCTGAATAATATGCTCTGCAGGTCTGAATTAAAATCTTATATACCAGCACAGGGACAACTTCTAGCCTCATTTAGCTATGGGTTTACCAGGACGTGACTCCAAATCTTAAAACAAGAGAAATCTCAGGGGCACCTGGGTAGCTCAGTTGGTTGAGCGTCCGACTTCGGCTCAGGTCATGATCTCACAGCTCTGTGAGTTTGAGCCCCACATTGGGCTCTGTGCTGACAGCTCAGAGCTTGGAGCCTGCTTCGGATTTTGTGTCTCCCTCTCTCTCTGCCCCTTCCCCACTCGCATTCTGTTTCCGTCTCTCTCAAAAATAAATAAACATTAAAAAATTTAAAAAAAACCCAGAAATCTGAGAAGAATATATTGACTGTCACATTTAATGATAGCATAATAAACTCATTTTGTTTACACTAATATAATGCCCTTGAAAAATTTTAACAGACTTTATATAATCAATAAGTACACCATATGTTTAGGGAAAAGTAGTTCTCATGAGATTCAGTCATTCATTCATGCAATTTATGCATAATTAATGCCATCTTTATTAAGTATTCTATTAGATGGCAGAACAGTGAGATGCATAGTGATTATTATATTTATTTCCTGATTTTACATATTGAAATAATACCTCCACCAAGTTCACAAAAATTATGTGTACCCAGAAGAGTAACACAGATTTTTCCAAATTACAGCCAATGGTATACTTCTGGCCATTTCAGAAACATTATGTATTTAATGCAGATTGAGCAAACATTGCTAGCATATCCGCACTTTCTAAATGCCCACAATTTAAATAGACAACTTTATTATCTCTGTAATATAACCCTTTTTCAATAACCAGTTTCATAATAAACTTGTCGAAAACTATAATCATATGTTGCCTTTCACTGTAATTATTATCTCATAAATTTGTATTCACATATCATAAATAAAGGTCATAATATTGGTAAAATTATGTATTAATACAAACCTTTGGATAAAAACATAAAAGTCATAGTCATAATAGATAGGAGGGAAGAAACTTTTATATGTGATAGATATATTTTTGGTGTAGATTTTGGTGTAGATGGTTTTATAGGTCCATACTTACTTCCAAACTCATCAAGTTGTATACATTAAGTATACACATTTCATAACTAAGCATCCCTCAGTAAAAAAGAAAACAACTTTTGTTTTCATTCTACCTACTACTCCTGGGCTCTTCCTCTATCTCTTGAATAGTTGAAAGTCTAACAGTCCCCAAAGAGCTTAATAAAACTTAGAAATAAGTAAAATGCTATAGAGCAATTATAAACAAATTTTAGAAATATTTAGGAAGATTCCTGCAAAGAAAGAAAAAAAAAAAAAAACACAACGAGGCAAATACCCTTACATATTTGATCAAATTCTTAAGGAAAAAACTACTCCTATCTTGTATATAAACTCGTATGTCAAACCAATCATTTAAAAAATATTTTAACAAGAAAAGAACAATGGCATGAAACAAGTATATAGGATTATCTAACGTGTGAAGATAAATTTTTAAAGTTTTAACAAAAATGTTGGCAAAGCAAATCAGCATTAATATAATTTAAGTAATAATTTCCATGGTGTTGGTGATTTTCTAGTTTTTGTGATGAGCTCAGAGCATGTATTGTATTATTTTATAACCAATATTAATACTACGTATTTTATGTTTCAGATTTACATTTGAAAAGTTAATAAAGACAAATTAAAGAATTGATTTTGAGGGGGGGCCTGGGTGGCTCAGTCAGTTAAGCGTCTGACTCTTGATCTCAGCTCAGGTCATGAACTCATGGCCCTGGGGTCCAGCCCCTCATCACTCAGGACTAAGCATGGAGCCCACTTGTGATTCTCTCTCTCCCTCTCTCTCTCTGCCCCTCATGCGCATGTGTACATATAGCCACAAGCACGCTCACTCTATCTCTCAAAATAAATAAATGAACTTAAAAAGAATTTGAACATCTTTCTATTAGTAGCTATCATTTATAGTGCTTGATGTGTACCTATAATTTAGTAAAATAATCATTGAAAAGATGAGCCAAGAGGTGATCAATATGTGTTCTAAACTGTTAGATAATCTGAACTTTTCATATGATGTTATCAAATCAAAGCATAAAAACAAATATTCAAACAGTAATAAACAACAACAAAAACAAGTAAAATATAGCAACTATAGTTAAACAAGGAAGATTATACCTGCTTTAGAACGGTATTTTTCACACACCAAAAAACTTAAAAGACAGATACATAATTACATTTATGTATTCATTAAAACACAAGTCCCAAAATAACTTGCTAACTCCTAGCGACTCGGGGTAATTAGATTCTATTTTCTATTTTCTCTTTTCTTTCTTTTCTTTTTTCTTTTTTCTTCTTTCTTTTTTCTTTTTTCTTCTCTTCCCTTCCCTTCCCTTCTCTTCCCTTCCCTTTCTTTTCTTTTCTTTTCTTTTCTTTTCTTTTCTTTTCTTTCCTTTTCTTTCTTTTCTTTTTTCTCTTTTCTATTCTTTTCTTTTCTTTTCTTTCCTTTTCTTTTCTTATCATTCATTTCAGGCATAGTATTTAGTGATTCATAATTTATAAAAAACACCCGTGCTCATCACAAGTGCCCTCCCTAATACCCATCACCCATTTAGCCCATCCCCCTGCTCAGTTCCCCTTCAGCAACCCTCAATTTACTGTCTATAGTTAAGAGTCTGTTTTATGAATTGCCTCTCTCTCTTTTTTTTCTGTATGTTCATGTTTTGTTTCTTAAATTTCATATATGAGTGAAATCATGTTATCTGTGTTTCGCTCCATGACTTATTTCACTTAGTATAATAGTCTCTAGCTTCATCCATGTCCTTGCAAATGGTGAGATGTCCTTCTTTATTTTATGGTTGAATAATGTTCCATTGTATATATATACCACATCTTCTTTATCTACTTATCAGTTAATGGACATTTGGGCTCTTTCCATAATTTGGCTATTGTTGATAATGCTACTATAAACATTGGGGTGCATGTGTCCTTTCAAATCTGCATTTTTGTATCCTTTGGATCAATACCTAACAGCACAATTCCTAAGCCATAGGGTAGTTCTACTTTTAAATTTTTGAGGAAATTCCATACTGTTTTGCAGAGTTGCTTCAAAACGAATTTACAATTGCACTAGACTCTTGGGGCTCCTGGGTGCCTCTGTTTGTTGAGCATTTGACTTCGGCTCAGGTCATGATCTCATGGTTCAATCCTGCATTGGGCTTGCTGCTGTCAGCACAGAGTCCACTCTCTGCCCCTCCCCCACTGATTCTCTCTCTCTCTCTCTCTCTCTCTCTCTCTCTCTCCCTCTCTCTCTCTCGCTATCTCTCAAAATTAAAAAAAAAAATTTAAAAACATTTGTACTAAATTCTCTTTCTTTTAAATATTAAGTGTACATAGTGTTTACCTAGAATTTAGATAGATATATATATGAATTTTTTGGAGCATTTGTAATGTTCACTAGTTCAATAAGGTGATTATTATTATTATTATTATTATTATTATTTTGCATCTTGGTAAGTGTACGCTTTAAACCCCATCACCTGTTTCATCCATCCCCCCTTGCACCTCCCCTCCGGTAACCATCAGTTTGGTCTCTATAGTTGAGTATATTTCTTGATTTCTCTTTCTCTCTCTCTTTTTTCTTTGCTCCTTGTTTTGTTTCTTCAATTCCACATATAAGTGAAGTCATGTAGTATTTATCTCTCGCTGCCTGACTTATTTTGCTTATTTGCTTAGCATTATACTCCCTAGCTCTATGTTGTTGCAAATGGCAAGATTTCGTTCTTTTTATAGATGAGTAATATTACATTTTATATATATATATATATATTCCACATATATATATATTCCACATATATATATATATTCCACATATATGTTTCATATATATATATAAATTCCATATAATTCCATATACATAAATTCCATATAATTCCATATATATATATATATATATATATATATATATATATATATATATATGACTCGTGAGCTGCTTCCATAGTTTGGCTATTGTAAATAATGCTGCAATAAACAGAGGGGTTGTATCTATCCCTTTGAATCAGTGTTTTGTATTTTTTGGGTAAATACCAATTAGGGTGACTATTTAGACATGAACAATTAGAAGAACCATCCAGCAATGACTCAACATATGGGAAAAGCCCAAACAAAGCACAAGTTTGGTTCAAAGAATTAAGGGGCAGGGTGTCAGAGGAAGAATTCTGAGATGCTCAATACTGAGTATTCAGATTGCCTTGTCCTGTGGTACAAAGTTATTAGACTAAGGATGTGCAAAAGTGCTTGTAAAAGATCTAAAATAAAGTGTGAATAAAAATTAAAATGAGCTCTTTGAATAAAATATTTTTAGGGCATTGAAATCAAACACAAAAATATCTGTATCATCAGTAAAAGCTGCAACTGTTTTGGAAGCAGGACCCTGTAGAGTGAGGTGGAATTTTGGAAAGAATAGAGAGGAATGGTTTCATTCTCTAGCAAACATCATGTAACACTATCGCAATGGGAGCAGCAATGGATAGTGAGACGATGGAGTAATATGTTGGAGACAAAACCAGAGACAAATGAAAGTTAATCTTTCTTCAAGCTAGAGCATGTTACACTGTTCTTTTAAAAAATTATTTGTGACTTTAATTTCTATTCAATATTTGGTAGAGATTGACTAGTCCTACATTCAAAATAATCTAAATGCATTGTATATTTTTACATGTTTTTCCAGCGTGAGTAGATTTTAATGTCTATATTGGAAACCACAATAAAATCATTACTTACGACATTACTTTTTACTTTTACTCTTTCAAAAAAAGGATGCTAGTCAAATGTCAAATATAAAGTGAACTTAATTATGTAGTTTATAAAATTAAGAGTAAATTATGTATGTAAGGTACAACTGAGTAGTACTTTCACTAATTAGATTAGTTGCAGGAGAACTTCAGGTGGTATGCATATGTGCACGTGTGTATGTTTCCTATTCTAGCTCCATTTCATAATTATTATGCATTCATTATTAATCATTTTATAATGATGTAACAGTTTTTAATTAAGACGGGGGCTTTTTAATTTCTCTTTTGAAAATATGATATTATAAGAGACATCTCTACATTTTCAATAGAGATCTCTGATTTTATCTTTTATCTGTGTTGATTTTATCTTTTCTAAGAAAATTTATACATAGATGTTACAACAGTGAGTTGAAAAAGTAGGTCATTTAATCTCCCTTTTTATGCCACATATTTATTCTTAACTATAAGAAAATATATTCTAAAATTCTAAAAGCAGTAACAGGCTCAGACACATAAAAGTTCCCCCAATATTTAAAAATATTTCAATACTATCTATATGCATGTATATATAAATATTCAACAATAATGATATTACAGAGACCATAGTAGTTGTAACTGAAAATGGTAAGAGCACAGTGAGAATTCTGAAAGCAAATGTAGTTAATTTCTGGAAATGATGTCTGTCCATCCATCCATCCATTGGCTACCTCAGAATATTTTAAGAAACATAAGAATACACATAAGGATACACAACACACAATACCACACTCATTCTGTAAGTCATAAAAGTAATTATCCCATCATGAGTCATGTCTTTGAGATAATTCCACTCTACAATTATAAGAGAACAAACATGAAGGCAAAAAATACTGTTTTAGTGCTATTATGGAAAGACATTTGACCTCGGGTCTCTCTGAAAGGATTCTTAATCAGCCTTTAAGAACTGCTGTTTATGGAACGATTCCCAATTCCAGAACATTTATATTTATTTTACTTCCTAGGAAAATTTTCCCTTTGCAAACCTCTTTTTTTTTTCTTCTATGCATCTATATGAATTGACTGTAAGTAAGGAAAAAGATAAATATGTTGAACACTCTCATACCACGGAAGTCTGCAAGCATATTTTCTAATGTAGGTGCAAAATTATTGGGTCTCTTTGTTTAATATTTTTCAGATAATTAATAAAACTACACTTGGAATGTTTCTAGTGTAAATATGTTCTTTAGTATTTTTAATTCAGCATTCAAATTACTTTAAATATTTTCTGGGTTTTCTTTCTGAAATGGAAGTGTAAATGTGTGTTCCAGTCACTGTTGAAAAATGAAAAAAACAAAGAATATAAAGAAGAATATTTAAATTATCTGAAGTCTCAGCATATGCAATGAATGAATCATACTGTTTCATGAATTCCCTTAACATCACAATAACATTGTGTTACTTATTGTCTTTATATAATGTACAAAAATAATATCCATTCTAAAGTACTGTTATATTCTAGTCCTGTTAGTATCTAGGTCTATGTATGCATGGATGTTTGAGTATGTGTGTATCCTCTTAAATTTGTATTTAACAAAATGCTCTAAAACTAGATTTTCTACTATTTGCATTGATTTAATACACATAGTTTTTGTTTCAGTACAACATTATTTTATTTTTTATAAAGAATCTACTTAAATCTATGGTAGAACAACTAGTCTACATTTCTTAAAAATATATTGGGTTTGCTATTTATTTGTGCTTGTATTGAAAGTTAAGAATAACTTTGTGTAATTCAAAAATATATTAGATTTATTTTAATAGAGTAGATTTGAATGAGAATTTTATTCAGAATCATTTTTGGACAAGTATCCAATTGTGCTTTTTTAAAAATCAGTATTGCACATTTGTAGGTGAATGAACTTCTGGGAAAGGCCTATTATTTGGGGTTTTTTGGTGTGTGGAATATTCATTCTGTTTCAGTTTCTACCTACTTCTAAACACACTTAATTTCTGTTTTATTTCTGGCAATCTATGTGATAGCTATTGACTTCTATAATTTTATATTGTAACAGACTTGTGCACCAAGCTCTTATAATATCGTATATATTCTAATGATATATTAGCTACTTGCATTGTTTCCAAGAAGACACACATATCCTCTCTTATTTAAAATAATTTACCAATATCCATTTTATTTATTATTTTTCTACTTCTTCTGGGACATCATTAAATAATTTGTGGACATTATCTTCTTTTTTTTCAATTTTCAATAGACTTCAGCTAGTGATTTACCATTAAGTTATGTTACTGTGTAATAGATTAATAGCCATGTTCAGAATTCTCTTTATCTCAAATTATGGTATTTTCTTTCTTCTAAAATAATCCAGTCCGTTATGTTGAAATTACTTTTCAGAAATACCTTAATGATATATGTATCATGTGATTAATTTTTGGATAAAGTGGGATCAGTTATAGCATTCTACTTCCCAATGGACAGAATGTAGGCCTGAAGTTGGCTTCGATTTAACTTCTAATATTACAGTGAGATTCTTTATTAAATTAGATGTTCTGGGAAGGTTTAGATGCAGCCAATTAAGTTTGCACTTTTTAACCCATATTCTCATGGTCCAAACATGCACTGCAAAGATGGGGGAATCATTACAACTGTGTCCTCACTTTCTAATTCTCTGAATTGGTAAAATGCATGAGAAAATGCAATCCATTGATACACTGCTTGTAGGAATCTTCCTCTTTGTGCCACAACCTCTTAGTTTAATTAAGAATTCTATAAATCTCACTGTCCCCTACTTCTGCTTTGCACAAGTATTTTCCATGGAAAGTACTATTTCTAAATAGGTTAACTTAAAATAATTTTGGTCACTATTTACTGTTTACTATGATTCAGTATTTTTTCAAGGAAGAAAGCTTCTGAGTGATTGAAAATTAGTTTATCAACTAGCATTGCAGAAAGATGGTCACTCACATCTTTGGTTACAATCATCTTGATTTTATGGATTAGGGAACTGAATGTGAGGTGTAAATTATAACTTTTTCTCTTGTTTCAGTTCAATTCCGTGTGCTGAAATTTGTATGCCTTAAAATGAAACATGGATAATTTAATTTTTTCCTCTATTCAACTCTATAGTAGATTGTTAACAAAAATGACTAATTATTCCACTTTCATGATCATGTTCCCTTGCAATTTGATTTTGAAATGCTTTACATCAAAAGGAGTCTCTTCCACTTTTTGAATCCAAGTTGGCCTCATGATTTATTTATAGCTAATATAATATAAAGTGGCAGGTTTCCAGTTCCAAGCCATAGCTCAAATATCTGAATGTTTCAACTCTCCCGGTTGAGTCCCCTCCATTACTCTGGGATAATGCTGGAGGAAAGCTCCATTTTCCAAATGTGTCCATTGAAGATCAGCAGTCAACAGAGCTGCCTGCAGGCAACTACAGACATGTGAGAGAGCAGAGGTGAAACCAGAAAAAGCCACTGAACTTACTATAATAAAGAAAGATAATGAAGTCTTACTCCTTCATTATCTGACTCCATTTTTTATATGTATATATATTTAACTGCTGATAACTTTTATTTTAATTTTTAAAATGTTTTTAATGTTTATTTATTTTTGAAGGAAAGAGAGACAGAGCATGAGCAGGGGAGGGGCAGAGAGAGAGGGAGACACAGAATCCGAAACGGGCTTCAAGCTCTGAGCTGTCGGCAAAGATCCTGACATGGGGCTCGAATTAACAAACCATGAGATCATGATCTGAGCTGGAGTCAGTTGCTTAATTGACTTAGCCACCCAGGTGCCCCAACTGCTGATAACTTTTAAACCACAACTCTGTCTCTTTCCCTTTTGCCTAAAATCTGGGAAAGCTGATAAGAATATCTGTGCACCCCCTCCAGTGGGACTGCCAGGATTTGAAACCATATAAGCCTCTGACTGCACACAAGAAACACACCCTTGACCCATTCCCAAACCACCATAAAAACCTCAAGCCAGCCTCCTTTCCATGCCTTCTTGAACCATTTGTAAACCAGCATGGAAGGCTTCCCTACCCTGCTCCTACCAGAAAAATTCATTTGATAAGTAATAAATTTTATACCCTCTTTTTTCTATGTGCGGTATCATCTGTCTTAACATCTGAAATAATTTTAGGGTGGGAGGGGCTGGTCTATTCTATTTCTGGAGAGTGTCTAAAACATCTATGGACTTAGGAGTGATATAGTAAATATTGTTTTAAGCCATTGAAGATTACACTTGTCATTGCAATTTATATGTAAGCAAGATTCTGTTTAGAAACATATAGGATGTTTTGGTTTATGTTTCAGGATTGTGGTATATTTCTGTATATGAGTATGGATTATCTTTTTCAGTACCTTATAAACATTTTAAAATGACAGTGAGGAACATTATGTGACTGGGTATCAGCCAGATGTCACTCTTAATGAAAAACCTAAAATGGAAAATTGAGGAGCTCTGTTAGTTATCTATTGCTGTAATAGATATTTGCACAAAATCAGCAGCTTAAAACAATACACAGTCATTATCTCAAAGTTTTGGTGTAAAGCAGAAGTCAGGAATTGTTTTATCTAGGTCCTTGGCTTAGAATCTCACAAGGCTTCACTCAACACGTAGGATGGGGCTGATGTCTGATCTGAGGCTTGACTGGGAAGGGATCCACTTTCAAGATCAGTCAGTTTATTAGCAGAATTCAGTTCTTTGCAACTGTAGGATTAAGGACTTCATTATCTTGCTGTCTGCCAGCCAAATTCTTTTCTCAGTGACTAGAGCCTCTCACAGTTACTTGCCAAGTGAAATTCTCAAAATAGCTACTTCTTTGTTCAAAATCAGCAAAGGAGAGAAAGAGATACTCCATCAAGATGGATGCTTCTAGTTTATGTAATGCCATCACTTAATAACATATACATAATCCATATCTCCTGTCACTTTCATAATTTTCTGTTGATTAGAAGCAAGTCACATGTCCTACCCACATTCAAGGGATCACACAAAATCACATAAGGGCAAGAATGCCAGGAAGTAGGGATCATAAAGGTCACCTTGAGAGTCTGGTTGCATGACCATTTTTAGCCATAAAAATTATTTAACAATTTTCAATGTTTGTGTCTTTGGCTGAACGATAGTGCTACCAATGACGTCTACTTGACAGCTTACCATGAGGACATCTTAGCTTTGTTTTCAAGCAAAGTCAATACCCAATAAAATGGGTATACACAGTAAAATGTTTATTATTCTTCTTGCTCACTCTTTTGGCATTTAACTCCATTTTAGCCATTATATCGTAGACTCATATATGAAGCACACAGATAAGATCATGGTCTGTGTTTAGGTATACATGTTATTAAACAGTGTTGAAGTGATACTGAATTTCCTCATTTAACCTAAAATTATTTAACAAATAACTCAGAAAACAGACTCTTAACTGTAGAGAACAAACTGATGGTTACTGGAGGAAAGGTGGGCAGGGGAATGGGTTAAATGAGTGATGGGGATTATAAGGAGGGCACTTGAGATGAGCACTGGGTGTTGTATGTAAGTGATAAATCACTAGACTCTACATCTGAAACTAATGTTACACTATATGTTAACTGGAATTTAAATAAAAACTTGAAAAAATTCAAAAAATTTAAAATAAAACACATTCCACATTTATAAAAAATAAAACCAAAAAATGACAGTGAATAAAGAAGCTTTATAAGTATTCAAATTCATCAGTAGAAAGCAAAATAAATTGGTTTTTAGGAAGGCATTTACATTTACACTAATTTTGGGTGAAATGCCTATTTAAGCATTTTCACAGTTTCCTTTGAAGAAAATTACATTATCTTAAACTCTTTTATTAAATAAGGCTGTCTAGTCTGAAAGCTAGTAATTAATATTATATAATTTATGTTTATCAAGTACCCAGTTTTTATTTACTTTCCTTGATACAAGCTGTTTCTAACTTTATTTAATGTATTTATTTTTTATGACTTCTAATTTAAATAAAATGGGAACTTTTTTTAATGCTAACAGTGCTTTATATACTAGGAAAGTTCCGATATAGTATAGTACACCTATAATATAAATTTTAATCTTGTTAAATCAATATTGAGAGTGGCTCAAATGAGATGACTGAAACATTTAGTGTACGATCCAAAAATGCAGAACATAGAATTTCTGTATCTAAGTATTGTGAAAAACTTCATAAATTTACGGTTAAGGGGACAAACAAAGTGAGTCAGACGTTAAGGGATACTAAGACAAAATTAGAAAATAGTCAAAGACTACAGAAAACAGAACATTATGACTGAGTAAAAGCATGTTTTTAGAAAATAATGGAAGAGAATGTGAACATAAAATAAAAAACTAGAACTAGAAATTTCAGATAAAGAAATGTGAAAAATAATAGATCTATTTCTTTGCTTTGAGTTTGATTAAGCATCCCTTGCCACACCTTCCTTTTCTACTTTTTATGCTAAGCAATGTTTACTTTTATATATCAATTTAGCTAAGCTATAGTACCCAGTGATTAAAGCAAACACTATGTGTTGCAGGGAACGTATTTTGTAGATGGGGTTGACATCGCCCATCAGTTGACTTTAAGGAGATTATCTTCAATAATGTGAGTAGACCTCGTCCAATCAGATGAAGGGCTTGAGAACAAAAACAGAGGTTTCCTGAAGAAATTCTGACTCAAAACTAGTGTCAGTTCCTACCAGGGTTTTAGTCTGCCAGCTAACCAAGTTTTGGACTCAAGACTCCAAATTAACTCCTGCCTGAGTTTTGAGATTGTTGGCATAATTTATGGGTTTTGTACCTTCCAGCCCCAACAATCATGAACCAATTCCTTAAAGTAAATCTCTTATCACATATGCATACAAATACATACATACATTGTGTGTGTGTGTGTGTGTGTGTGTGTGCGCGCGTGCGTGTGTGCGTGTGTATAGATCTGTCTATCTAGGCGGGGGGAGGGGGGAGAGAGAGACATCTAGATCTAGATGTAGATTTATCATATTGATTCTCTGAAGAATCCTTCCTGATACATGCATCAGTCCTAAACAAACTACTCACTTTTTTCCAAAAGTCCTGACCTACTCAAACTTCAAAACCTTTTTATTTCCACCAGTTGTTATTTACTATTACATATTCTTTTGTTTTAATGTCCCATCCCATTTGTATATTTATTTATTTTCAGTTTTTGCATAATAATGACTAACCCACTACAATTTGATGCTTTTGGGGAAATCTAGATTTTGTAGCACTAACTTTGGGGCTAGGTTTCGTGGGAGAATCTTAATGACAAAACTTCTCAACTCTTTGCTCATTCATCAAATTAGAGGAATATTCTGCACCCAGTCCAGTTTCTTTTGACCTACCTCTTGTATATTTGATGTCAACCTATATGCATCCTCATAACATTTCTCACAACCTGTAATTTGAGAAAGTAAAGTTTCATTTTTTACTCCACAAACCAGGCAGTCATTGTCATGAGTTCAAGATTCTTGTCCACCTTATTTATCACTATATGCCTTGTCCCATGAAGGGTTTTGACATAAAATTGATCAAAATATATTTATTTAAAGAGCAGCAAGAATGTGTTTCATGGGTAAAGAGATGTGATTTTTTTTTTCTTTCCTCTTCAGCAGAGACTTCCTCAGTTAAAAACAGTCTTGGGCTGAAATTTTACATTTCCTGGGTGATTGAAAAAAAGTAAGAAGCAGCAAATGTATAAACAAGGTAGTTTGGATTACCCTAGCCAAGTTTCAGGATGGACGTGTAGTTTTCTCGCATTATCCTTAATTGATATGGTACCAATTCTTGGTGATCTTCCCCACAGCAAAAAGAAAAGCTCAAGTGGGCCAGTAAAGCAAACAGGAGGTGTTTACCCAGTGCTAGTTAGTGGTATGCAGGTAAGGCTTCAGCTCCATTAGTCTCTCTGAGGCTGATTGGATCTTGGTCAGCAGGCTATATTCCTCTCTATTCTTTGTCCCTTTGATCACTGTGAAACACTATTGTTTGCAGTTCCTCACCATATCTAATACCATGGCCCATCTCTTTCTCTTCAAAGATCTCAGTCCATCAATCTATCTGCTTGTCTCTACTAGGACTGCAGGAATAGCTGAAAACATTACATTATTTTCCCTTAAAAAGAGTATATGCTATTTTTTTTAATTTATGTGGCATTTTAGTTTTGATTTTCAAGAGTCTATTTAGATAGTCAAATTTTCAGTACTTAGGCTTTTATCTCTGCATTCTCAGTAAGTCAATCATAATACATCTCGAGGCAGTGTGAGGAGAACAGCATTTATGTGAATGTTCAAAAAGAATGGCATAAACATTTCAAGATACAACTCTATTACAAATGGATGAATAAATAAATGGAAGGATGGGTGGATGGATAACTAAAGATGGTAATGAAATGCAAGTGTTACACAAATATAGCACATGTTCGAACTACAGTTTGATAATGAAAAAGCAATAGACAATGTGGAAAGCAAAATTTGATTGGTATTCTTTTTTATGTTAATAGTGTTAAAACACTCTGACTCTCTGATGTATGTCTGTCAAGAGTTTTAGGGAAGTCATGTTTTTCATTGGTTTCTCTACCATTCTGCAATTTATTCAGATTTTAAGTTTATCCATCTATTTCTGTTTACACTTTAAGAAAAATATTACATTTGATTATGTAACTTGCTGAAAGTTTTACAGAAAACAGGGGACAAATTTGGACTTAGAAATACAGGGTCTTTGACCCTATTCTGCTATGCTTTCCACTTGTTCCAGGCTGTCACGTTTAGATATGTCTGCAGTAAAGTTAACTAGTCTGAAACAGTGGAAGCCATCAATATTTTGGTTTTGAATCGAAGGCACAGAGATATGTTCTGAACACAATTTAAAATGGTTTTGTTTCAATTAATTTCATATCTTCTCTACTGATATTTTAGTAGACTAAAATGTATCGAAATAATTATATTTGTGTTGTTCACCTATTTTACTGGATTATTTTGCCAAAGACACTTGCAAATACCTTGATTTCTTATAGTTGCAATTAAACTGCTTTCATTAACAAATGTATCGAGGTATACTCTCTCCAGTTATAAAGTACATGATTGCGCAATTTATTATAACCGTTTGATACTTTTATAACAGAGTTGGTGAATAATTAAACACTTTAATAATTATAGAATTTACCGTGGTTCTACTGTACAGTATAGCGGCCACTAGTTTGAAATGGCATAGGTGTAATTTGCATAATTTACAGTCATATGATTCACTTCTAAGTATAATGTGATGCACAGTACCAAGCTGATTAATTTTTCCTTGGTTTACTATCCAGAATGTGGTCAAAGTTTTAGTGAATTAATTTGACCACCATGATGTGTAATGGGCTGAAGTTACATTAATCTACTAAGTGATATCCCCATCAAAGCTTATGAAGAACTAATTCATCTGAATGGGATCCAGCAAAGTTGATTATATTTTCAACACAAGGGAAGGATACTATCTATGCATTGTTTTGTAACCTAAAATTAAACTTTAGACCCAATATATACATATATATATGTGTGTGTGTGTGTGTATGTGTGTATATATATATATATATATATATATATATATATATATATATATGTATATATAATCTCAAAACACCATTAATTTATTTTTTGGATGAATGGGGTTGAAGGAATGTGGTGGGTAGCATTTGTTATAGGGACGACATAATTATATTAACCCAAGTGTAACAAATGTCTAAAATGTACTATTATTAATTTTAATGCATAATAAAATAGAAATTACAACTCCACAAAGAGAATTAAAACTGAAGATTGTAAAAGATCATTATAGATTCAATTTGGTAACCCTTTCATATTCATTAATAATCCTTCAGGTGAGAAATCATAAGCAGTAGCAGTGTACCCTTAGCCATAAAAATCATTTAAATTTTCTACGATGGTTCTTAACCTTCTGTAATATAAGTGCACACACACACATGCACACACACACCACCCACATAATATATAACATGAATAACTTTTTATAAAATGTATAGATTAAGTATAAAATTATTTCTGATACCCTTAAAAGAACTGCTTCTTGTAAGATTATGCATTAGTTTTTTTTTTTTTTTTTAATTCAGTGATTACTTAAATAATTCTTGAAACTTTTAAATAGATAGCAGTGTTATGGACCGAATACTGTATCCACTCAAAATCCGTATTTGAAACTTTAATTACCAGTGTGATGATGTTAGGAATGAGGAGCTTGGGAGGTGATGAGATCGTGAAGGTGGGGTCCTCATGAATGAGATTAGTGCCTTATAAAGGAGACCACAGAGAGTCCTCTTGTCCTTTTGGCCTATGAGGACAGAGCAAGAAGAAAGTCATCTATGAACCAGGAAGTAAATCCTCACCAGAACAGGATCTGTAGGTGTCTTGATTTTGGACTTCCCAGCCTCCAGAACTTTAAGAAATAGTTTATTCTCTAAGTCACTCAGTCTATGGTAATTTGTTATAGGGATGTGAACAGAGACAGCACATATTTGAAAAATATGGTAAGAAATGTATGGTTTAATTTGAAAGTCAGTTTGATTACTATGAAAAAAAATATTTATAATAATGTCACCTGAATGCAGAGATTATATAGATCTGATGCAATCACTTATAGTCAGATATTAGGCATGTCCTTTAATTTATGCCAAAACAAACCAGGTATAAAATGCTAATATTGAAATAATTTGAAGACATGTTAAAGCATAAAATCCAAGGAGAGTAAAGCTTGACAGATTTACTGCTAAGAAATTGAAAGATTCTATATCATAAAGACCATGAATAAAGCTAAAAGCAAGTAATGAAACTAGGGAGACATTTGATTTTTTATATTTTCACATAATCTTTAAATTTTTAGAAAGTAAATATTATTAATAAGTAATATTAATAAGGGATATACTTCAAATATGATAGTTTGCCAACTTTCTCTTACTTTCCCACCGAGAAGATTCATTTCAGGCCTTGAAATTTACTGTTTGAAGCCTTTCTCTCTTTTTTTTTTCCCTCTTTCCTTCACTCTTCATAGACATATTTTAAAAAAGTGTTTTTTACAAAAATATAATTATATGTATGAAGTATTACCCTCTAAACTTATTTATTTTTGCCACTTAGATAAAACATACCCTAAACATTAATTTGCATCAGCAGATATGGATTAAAAATACTATCTATGGCTGCATAATTCTGCATATACCCTAATGCATATGGATGAATTACTGTCCGTGGTTGTGTAAGTCTCCTTTCACTGTAATTTATTCAAATATTGCCCTGTTGATGGACATCCACATTTTTTCTAAGTTAAAGATAATTATATGACCTCTGGGGCTATATGAGCTCCCCCCTGATAATTGCTTGTTTCCTGAAAGCAAAGATCCTTTGTAACAGATCTGTGGCTCATTTGCACATGGTTGCTTTGGCCCAGGTTTCTGTGAAACTGCTGACTTTGTCGTGTTTCTGCCACATACCTCTCTTAGAAGCCCAACACAGGAAATCATTCTGCCTTCCAGAGGCACACTGATCTTCCTCAACATCCCATCATTTCCCCAATGATTTTCTTGTTTTTGTGCCATACAACTTCTCTGACTTTTGCTCCATTTTTTAAATTGTAGAATCCCTGTATTATGCTCTATTTTTCAATCTCTATTAATGTGCTCTATTTTCCCTGACTCTGTGAAATTCTGGTCCTTGATTCTCAGCAAAATAAACTACAGTAAGACTGAACCCAAATACTATAGGATTTTTTTTTTCCATCACAAAACTACCTTCCAGTATTCCCACCTCCTTCTGTATACATAATCGGTCAGAATAACTCAACCCACACACCAAGACCTACAGGCACAGAATATCTGTAATAAGCTAAAAGAGAAGTGATCTGGTAGGATTAGGGATAGAGCGAAGATAGGAAACTTACAGTAAAGCTGCTTACCCAGGAGTACCTTGTAGTAACTTAGAATATATACCACAAAGTAACTAGCAAGCAGCAACATTTTCTGAAGATGCCTTTACTCACAGTTTTGAAAGATTGAAAAAATGAATCAGTTGTCAATATCAAAAGTAATTACATGAAATTATATGGATGTGAAGGTCATCAGAACAGTGATGCTCATTGTGGCTTCATTGATACCATGTTACAAAATGGAAAACATTAGTTTGATTTTACTCTCAAATGAAAGGCTTGGTGTAACTTCAAAATTTAAGGGGCATGAATCTTCTGATAAAGTTGGAAACAAAAGCACCAATGAAAATGTGAACCCCTTTACTATTTGCAGCTGTGAGAGCATCGTCACTTGCTGAGTTCCCACTACGACTGATCCTCACATATTTTGAGCGTATCTGCGTATCTGTATTTAGTTTTCCTTCAGAAACTTCTAATCTTTTTGCGGAGATTTGCATGTGCCACAGCGAATTGATCTTAAAGCAGATCTTAAACCAAGTGGTATTTGGCTGCCACAGATGGCAGTTGAAGAAATCTAGAAAAAGTAGTATTTTTTTCTGCGGATTTCTTACCAATTCTCTTACTCCTAAGCATCATCACAGCTTTTCTTAATCCTGTCTCCTGAGGAACTATTAAACAAACATAAAAGATGACTCTTATTTTACCTGTCTTGGTTTTTGATTGGAAAGTAGTTTCTCAGCTGAATGGCTGAACAGTGAGGGCCCTGTTTGTAACTCCAACCTCATTTAATTGAAGAAGAGCGAATCCGATGGGAGAAATACCAGGAACGGCTCTCACTGCTCTGCTGGACATGCACAGTCTCCTTGGGGTTTTCAGTTTCCCATCCAGAGCTTAGCCTACTGCACATCACTGCAGGAATGGTACCCAAGAGAGGCTGCTGCCTGATCAGGTTAAGGATTTGAAGAATATCAGGTAATGCAGCCTAATGAAAAGGAAACAAACAAACAAACAACAACAAAAAAACCCAAAACAAAAAAACACAGAGAAAGCAAAAGTTTTGTTGTTTTTTTTTTTTTTAAGTGGATTTGAAAGTCAGTACAGAGAATCCTGTACTAATTGCTGAAGAAAGAAGGAAGCGTGTGTTTCCAGAGGGTACAATAACATGACTGCAGTGGTCTACATGTTACCAGATAAACATATGGTCATGTGAAATAAGGCTGGTAACATAGACTATCAGAAATAACACCGCTGTGACAACTACATTAGGAGGAAATGCATTAATATGAAAACGGAATTCTGTTAGGAACTTCAGAAATTTTCTGAACTCATTATACATTTAATTTCGCTTCTCTCTGAGGACAGAGCAAAAAATACCACATTTCAACCCAGAGATGTTTGAGAAGTTCAGGATTATGGGAAGATTTGATTGCACAAAGATTATCTTCAAACGGCAGTCAGTGGAGGACCAGATTCACAGTAAGTTTGTAAGTTCATACACAGGCTTAAACACCCAGTCAATAAACTCCATCATCTTCGTAATCTCCAACTTAAGAAATTAAAACTTTGCATGTATTAAAGCAGCTACCTATGCAAAAAACCTTTGAACCATTTAACTGCAACTGTTCAGATACTATATCAGAAGCCCAAAGAATGCAACGCAGTGTTTGTGCAGTAAGAATTAGCCTTGAAATGTAGACTCCACTTTGAGAGTGTGGATCCTACCCCCTAGCTCTGCACCACTGCTTCCAATGCTGAATGGCAGTGTAAGACAGGATCAGTAAAAATAATTGCACACACTTCTCTCCCATATATGTTTTCACAATCCTTAAGAATATAAATATGCACGCACATTTAAATGGCATTCTTTGATCATTTTAATGTGTTTTTTTTGCACAGCATTTAAAAATATATATAAATTGTACCTCTTTCCATAATTTCAGGGATAACTATTTGAATTTAGAATCTGTTGCATTTTTTTCTGGACTTTCCTCCCACTATTCCTTCTAATCTGTGATTTGAGAAGATCATTTTATGACTTTAGGAAAAAAACCAGAAATGGCCATTTGTTGTATAAATTCAACAAATACTTGCATATTCATTGTTTCAGAGTAGGAATAAAGCCATGTTTAATTTGAATACAGATATTAGTATATT
The DNA here is from genome assembly GCF_018350215.1 of Panthera leo. Lineage (NCBI taxonomy): Eukaryota > Metazoa > Chordata > Mammalia > Carnivora > Felidae > Panthera > Panthera leo. The sequence goes on from NC_056679.1 coordinate 218,804,825, forward strand.
ATGGTTTAGTTACATTGATATTTGTCAGATTATGTTCAAAGACTGAGAGTGCCATTTTATTTTTATTTAAGAAATTCTCTTTTTTTGGATGGGTGTTAGGAGACAAAAAAAAAAAAAAAAAAAAAAAAAACAGACACATGTCTAGATAGAATATAAATCTCTACAGTTTTGTGCCTAAAGAGTTTTTGTTATTTCACAAGAAAATAAAATTTCGCTTTTCTTTTTTGGAGGGTAGTTTTTGTTTTTGCTATTCTTAATATCTCCATTGGTTGGTTGACATTATAGGAAAAGATTGAATCAGAAAAACTGAAAATTCAGTTTTCACAAATTTGGAATGGAATTTGGAATTTGGCAATGGAACGTGCAACATCACTTAGAAATCTAAGTGACAATTTGTGGGAACTGTGGGAAGATCCAATATACCAGCTCTGAATGCAGTTCAGCACCACTCTGTCACCTGAAAGAGCGGCAGCTTTGGGAGAGACCCAACACAATACCCTTGTCTTAGAACTGGGGTTTCACAAGGGATGCTGTTGGTCATGGCTTCCCAGCTGCAGCTGTCTCTGAGGGGTAGTCATCAGCTGCAGAAAGTCTGAGCTGGAGAAAAATATCATGGCAGAAACCACAGAGATACTGTCTTTGCAAAGCTCTATGGTAAGCTCATGTGGGTCTTCTCAAGCTGATATCCAAAGGCAAGCGCTAAGGGGTTTTCAGGATAGTGATTCCAAGGAACAGAAAGCATGCTGCTGGGAACACAAGTCCTCCTAAGTGAACATTAAATGTTACTAATTTCATAGACAGAGACTTGCAATACCAGGGCATATGGAGTGTGTGTGTGTGTGTGTGTGTGTGTGTAAATATATTTCTTATATTATATTTTCTATATACTGTTTCATTACCTATTTTTTCTTTATAAATATAATAGGAACAGTTTTCCCAAAGCATTCAAGCTTTGAAAATTGAAATGCAAAGAATAAGTTGTTTTTTCCCTTCTCCCTCCATCTCAAGATCTGTTACCATTTTCTTACGTTTCAAAAGAGGATCAGACCTTGGATGGGATGTTCAGCTTCCCCTTCTTATAAGCTGTACAGTACTCATATTTCTATTTTGAAATTTGCTGATCTCATCTAAAATAGCAGGCAATTACCTCCCTGCCTACTCTCAAGGTATCTCTCTCCCAGCTGTGGATATTCTTCTAAGGAAAGGGCATGATAAGTGTCAGCTCTCAGCAACTTAGTATTACAACCTGGTTTTTTTTTCTGCTTAAGAGAGATTCATTTATTGAATTGTTTCTTAAACTGTAAATGCATATGTGGATGTTCCAGGGAATGATAGAAGTCATAGGTTAAACTTGGTGCATTTCCTTGGGTCATCTATTATAATTTTGGTAGGTAATAAGAAGGTAGAGGAAAGAAACAGGTACTTACAAAATTTTTGAGTTCTGCTTGTTTTTTGACAACTTGGTGTTCTTGAGAATTTTAGGTCTGAATTCTAGGACAGATGCCAGAAAGACCTTGGTAGAAACACATAGGCTGACTCACACCATATGGAAGGAGGGGGAGGTGAGAGGCTATGAGATATTCAGAAAAGTAGCTCATTAAGTGATCCTAAAGATCCCTGAACTTATGTAGTAATTGGGGCTTATGCTCTGTTGTAGCTTCTTTTGAACCTTCAATCAATTTTCTTTAAAAATTAAATATAATCTTTTACTGGACTGTAGAGTACTAAGAAAAAAGATGAATTATACACTAAGAATGTATTGATAAAAAGAAATTAAGGAAAATACATGAGATCTATTACTTAAAATTGCTCTAGATTATCCCATTTATTAGATCACCCTAACAATTTTTATTAATGTCAGATTGTTAGTTTAAATGTGTCACTCTCATTTGTTAAAAAAACAATAAATGCATCCACCATTTTGAAAGAAGAATTTTAAAGGATAAAATTATTTACTTAGTATTAATTTAAGAATATTAAGAAATTGTCTAGATGATATTTGCTTCTGAAAAGTATGAAATAATGAACTAAGAATAATTTGGGTACTATCTGACAAACTAAATTTTAAAGATATGTATATATTTTTTTCAGAGCAAGTGTTTGGAAATTCATAGAGCTGAAACTTTTTCAATTCGTGATAGGCACAGCATGTCAATGCACGTTGCAGTTAGGCAGTCCTGTGCATTAATTAGAAAAGGTCAAGCTGTGAAAAGGAAATGAGTGCAGTTCATATGGGTGAGAGCTTAGAAAGTACAAGCTGTGACAATGAATTCCAAATCTTAACATCTTAACTAATTACCGGTGGTTTCTCCAAATAAAATGATACTGAATGTTCAAGCATGCTTAAGAGGAGACTTTCTACCTTAGACAAAAGCTTAAAGAAAATGATGTTATTTTAAGAGTGATTTATAGCTTGTAATATCCCTTTTGCAAAAATGATGCCTTATGATTTTAATAACATACTGTGAGACAAGTAGGTCATTATTCCTATTTTACTGAAGAGAAAAATAAAACTCAAAGAGAACTGGGAACTTGTCAAAGTCAAACTAGTTGTCAGTGACAGAATGCATGGAAATTTGTCTTCTGTTTCTTTGCAATATTTTCAAAATATGATATGTTTTATTTATTTTTTTTTTAATTTTTTAACGTTTATTTATTTTTGAGACAGAGACAGAGAATCAACAGGGCAGGGTCAGAGAGAGAGGGAGACACAGAATCCAAAACAGGCTCTGGGCTCTGAACTGTCAGCACAGAGCCCGACGCGGGGCTCGACCTCAGGAACTGCGAGATCATGACCTGAGCTGAAGTAGGATGCTTAACTGACTGAGCCACCCAGGTGCCCCTCAAAATATGATCTATTTTAAAATCAGCATGGTATTTTGTTGGGGTTGATCCAACTCATTCATGTAAACTCTTGTACAGCCTACACAAATTTAGATTCGCTACAGAAAGCTTCAGAATCATATTTAAATTGTTGCTTTACAGGGTTAATGTTTTCAAAATATCAAGTTGATATTAAACCAATATCTTCGTATTTTTAGTAATTCCTAGTCATCTAAAAACTCCTTTATCAAAAGTCATGTGTGGTCAACTCGGAGCCATAGAATTTACTCAAAAAATGTGTGGAGGCAGACACTTCCACTAGTTTGTAGGATCCATGGAGCTTTGTCTCCACCCCTCACTACCACCTTTGGCAGAGCAAAGAGGAAATGACACAGGGAAAGTCTCTGGGGGCACAAAAGAGAGGGAGGGTGGGAGAGGTCGAGAGAACAAAGGGAAGTAAGTTGGTCTCTTCCCACTTATTTAGAGGAAAAGCAAAGAATAAGGATGGGATAGAATTAATTTTGGAGCCATCTCCTCCACTCCCACCCCTAAACTCTCAGAGTCTATATCTAGAGGATTATACATCGTGTGAAAGAAGTTGCAAATGGCCTAGACACCTAAAATGTCACCACCAGAGATCCAAAGAGGATCAAGCTTTAATGCCTTACATTGTCCATTATGTATAATGAAAACTTCCTATGCATCAATGATACTAGTACCATCCATGAGATAATTGGGAGAATAGTCACACAAATAATTTTCTGTGCTCTGTGGTTTGGGTGGTGAAGCCAGGTTTCACACCTGGCTTATTCCTGTATTAGAGAAGGAATATGCTTATTTGGATGCTAAAATGCGTTTTGTCTCAGAGTTCACTCTGGATGATCATATTCCAAGGCTCTGATAAAGAGACAGACAGTGGTTGTGCCAGGCACCGGATGCGCAGACGTCTAAGGTCTGAGACAGCAGCCTGTGAAGAGTAGAGCCCTTGAAGACTGACAGAAATGACAGCAGAGGTGATCAGTGGCCGAGTATGACAGAACTTGACAGTGTTTTCCCAGTGACTCCTGGACAAGCTAACATAGCAGCCAATTCAGTGAGGACGGAAGGCAATGTGCAACTGTAGGTACCATGTACAACATCTCAACCAGCAGACAGTGTGGGTTTTGAGCAACAGGTTTTCATCGTTGTAGTTGCTCTCTGTTGCTGCTGCCACTACTCTTTCTAGTAAGAGCAAAATCAGTCATGGCATCAGTACTAATTATAAACAGATATGTAAGCTCAAGTTTGCACAGAGATTCAGCTTTTTTGTAAAGAATATAAGGTATTCTATCATTATCAAGAGACTTTTCAACTTCTGGTTGAATAATCTGAAATCCTTTAATCTTAATAAATATTTTACACTTTAATTATTTAATCCTTTTAATTACTCTGCTTTATACTTCCCCAAATGATTTATCCCAAGTTTTAGAAACTAGGACAGAATAGAGATATTTATTATACCTATGAAAGTTACTGACTAAAATTCTGATACTCTAATATTTCCTTCAGTTATTTTTATATTATGAGAATACATCTCTCATTGTTTTTTTGTATTGATGTTGATAACTCATGGTTAATGATAGCATGGATAATGATATTCAGTACATTGCTTATAAAAACTGTTTTGCCAATTTTTTAATTTGTTTTTCTTCTTCATTGCATCTTTCTCTGTTAATTTTTAATTTAAGAATTGCTGATTATGTCCGGAAATTCTCAATTTCATTTTGAATTTAAATGCTCTTCCGTGAATGACAAGAATGTCTTCCATTCTGTGGTCTTTTAAGTACTCATAAAGATTGCTTTCTATGGTAAATTTCTAATGAAAAATTTAAGTACTAAGTCAATGATGTTTTTTTAATAGACATTGTCGATGTATCCTTTTGAACATTTTACTCTAATAATAAATACAATGAACTAACCATTCTCTGCCCTTTAGTATTTAATGATTATAGTGCTCCTTATATATCAGCTGTGCTTATCATAGAGCATGCAGGATAAAACCAAAATTCTGTAACTGTAATACTCCATCTGCTTCATAAGACAAAATTTTCAAAAAGTACCTCAGTGATATCAGCTTCTACTTATATGCATTCCATAGTAATAATTCTAATAATAATTCTTATTTCAAATCAATATAAAAGTATATAAAGAAGAAACAGATCAGGAAATGTTATTACTGATACATCAATGTCACACTTGTACCACATTAGCCAATCACGAAAGCTCTATGAAATAGAAAGTGATTATAGACGGTAGATAATAATATTTGTGGAACAATCAATTCTTACACTAATTTTTTGTTTTTGTTTTTGCTACTTATCTTTATTAGTTTTTAATCCATGAGTGGTGCTTACTTTAAAAGCTTGCTTACTTTTAGGAGTATGATCTATCAAATGTCTTCTTGGTGATATCAGAGAAAAAATTAATGACTTAACTTTGTACATGTATTTGACATTTATTTGGAATAAAACTGTAATGATTCTTTTGGATATGGCATTATGTTCTTCAAAATGTACTTTTAAAGTGTGTACATTTCTTAAAAAGACAATATTGGCCACTTGATCTTAGTCAACCTTAAATGAACAGAGTGTAACTTGTCATTTTCCCATTATTTTAATTTTTAATTTTTATTACAATAAGCTCTGTTATGGTGTGTGATATTTTTATATGTGTTAATCTTTTTATTTCCAGTTCTACTACTGTCTTGTGGTGTGTTTTCCATTCATAGAAACAATACAAATTATTAATAAATGGCTCATTAAAATTTAATATTTTAAAAAAAGGGGTAACACAAATATTTCCCTCATATGCCATAAATATAAATTATGAATAGGTCTTGAATTAGGAATGTATAATATGAGTATCTACAAACAATTTTGTAAGTGTAACTTTTTTGTAAAACAAGCCAAAATATAATTTTGAATGTTAAAAATTAAAAAGTGAGCAGTGAAAATTACATTTTATTGTTCCTCTGATATAATCATTGCAGTTACCATGTCACTATATGTTATAAAATATTTTCAAAATCATCAAAATCAGCAGGAATCTATCAAAGTTCCAAAGTAAATTTCAATTAAAATATACTGACCTCTTGTTTTGATATAATAAAATCATAAAACAACTTCCAGCCAGAAACAAACATTTGTTCCAAAATTTACTTTTTTTAAAAAAGTTATGTCATAATTGGTTGTCAAAGCAATGACAAATACATTCAGAGAGAAAGAGGGAAAGAGAGAGGGAAGGGTGATCAGGGAGGGATAAAAAGGAGAGATCATAACTAATTTTTGACAAAAGTAATTTTACCAATGTCAGTGTTGGACACCCCATGATGTTTATGACATAAAATATGCCAAGGCAAATGGTTTTATATGAAATCAGTGTCTCAATTTACAGGTATTTGAAACAACTGATATTCAGAGTCTGAATCAGTGCTATAAGACACTTAATATATAGTAATGTTTGAGGAACAAATGCTTGGGGAAAATTGAAAACTCTTAACTGAAATTTTATTTCACACTTCAAGAGTTTCTTCTGATAATCGTCAAGTATCTTGGTCAAACACTTTCTTAGATCTCTCTCTCTCTCTCTCTCTCTCTCACACACACACAAACATACGCATGCATGCACACATGTGCACACACACACAAACACATTGAATGGAATATAGTTTTAAAATACTTGAAAACCCAGAAAATTACAGAATTCAAGAGAAAATTGAAAAGTGGCTAGGGTGAAACATTAAAAAGAAAAGAAAACTACCATTAGTGATTATGTGGTTCTGCACCTTATCACTTGATAACTACACTCATGATATAGGAAAGATGAAATTAAATTAGAAGACATAGTGTGACTGGTGTAAAAAACAAGACGAGAGACTTCAGGACCACTGAGACATCTAGATAGTGGGAGAGGATTCTAGAAAGGAAGGAATCTTGGTATAAACTTTGTTCAAAACACTGACTAATACCTGAAATTCACATATATGTGTAAGAGTAGTTTTCTTAGTTTGGGCTGCTATAAGAGAGAATCATAGATTCAGTGGCTTAAAAACATTCAAAATAGAAACAGAGATAAAGAGTTTCCCAGACAAACAAAAACGAAAGGAGTTGGTGACCATCAAACCAGTCCTGCAAGAAATTTTAAGGGGGACTCTTTGAGTGGAGAAAAGACAAAAGAAACCAAAATAGACCAAAAGCAATGAAGACTAGAAAGAACCAGAGACCATCACCAGAAACAACAACTCTATAAGCAGCATAATGGCACTAAATTCATATCTTTCAGTACTCACTCTAAATGTCAATGGACTAAAATGCTCCAATCAAAAGACATAGGATATCAAAATGAATAAGAAAACATGAACCATCTAATGCTGCTTACAAGAGACTCATTTTAGACCGAAAGACATCTGCAGGTTGAAAGTAAGGGAATGGAGAACCATCTATCATGCTAATAATCATCAAAAGAAAGCTGGAGTAGCCATACTTACATCAGAAAAACTAGATTTTAAAATAAAGATTCTAACAAGAGATGAAGAAGGGAAATATATCATAATTAAGTGGTCTATACACCAGAATCTAACAATTGAAAACATTTATGCCCCCAACATGATAGCACCCAACTGTATAAATCAATTAATCACAAACATAAAGAAACTCATTGCTAATAATACCAGTAATAATAGGGGACTTCAACACCTCACTTACAACAATGGACAGATCATCTAAGCAGAAAATCAAAAGGAAACAATGGCTTTAATGACTCACTATATCAGATGGACTTAACAGATATATTCAGGACATTTCATCCTGAAGCAGCAGAATACACATTCTTCTTGAGTGCACATGGAACATTCTCCAATAGAGATCAAATACTGGGTCACAAATCAGCCCTTAATACGTACAAAAAGATCAAAATCATATCTTGCATATTTTCAGACCACAAGGCTATGAAACTTGAAATCAACCACAAAAAAAAAATTGGAAAGACCATGAATACTTGAAGATTAAAGCACATCCTATTAAGGAATGAATGGGTTAACCAATAAATTAAAAAAGAAATTAAAAAGTACACGGAAGCCAAGGAAAATGAAAACATGATAGCCCAAAACCTCTGGGATGCAGCAAAGACAGTCATAAGAGGGAAGTACATAACAATGAAGGCCTTCCTAAAGAAGGAAGAAAGGTCTCAAATACACAAGTAAACTTACACCCAAAATAGCTGGAAAAAGAACAGTAAATAAAGTCCAAAACTGGCAAAAGGAGGAAAATAATAAAGATTACAGCAAAAATCAGTGATATCAAAAAAAAAAAAAAAAAAAAACAGTAGAAGAGATCAATGAAACCAGGAGCTGGTTCTTTGAAAGAATTAATGAAATTGATAAACCTCTAGCCAGATTGATCAAAAATAAAAAGGCCCAAATAAATAAAATCATGAATTAAGGAGGAGAGATCACAACCAACATCACTGAAATACAAACAATAATAACAGAATATTATGAGCAATTATATGCCAACAAATTGGGCCATCTGGAAAAAATGGACAAATTCCTAGAAACATATAAACTACCAAAACTGAAACGTGAAGAAATAGAAAATTTGAACAAACCCATAACCAGTAAATAAATTGAACCAGTAATCAAAAATCTCCCAAAAAACAAGAGTCCAGGGCCAATGGCTTTCCACAGGAATTCTACCAAACATGTAAAAGAGAGTTAACACCTATTCTTTTGAAGCTGTTCCAAAAAATAGAAATGGAAGTAAAACTTCCAAACTCATCCTATGAGGCCAGCATTACCTTGAGTCCAAAACCAGACAAAGACCCCACTAAAAAGACCAATTTCCCTGATGAACATGAATGCAAAATTTCTCAATGAAAAATTTCTCTTAATAGATGCCGAAAAAGCATTTGACAAATACAGCATCCTTTCGTGATAAAAATCCTCAAGAAATTAGGGATAGAAGGATCATACCTCAAGATCATAAAGGTCATATATGAAAGACCCACCATTAATATCATCCTCAATGGGGAAAAACTGAGAGCTTTCCCCCTAGGGTTAGGAACACAACAAGGATGTCCACTCTCACTACTTTCATTCAACATTGTGTTGGAAGTCCTAATCTCAGTAATCAGACACCACAAAGAAATAAAAGATGTCCACATTGGCAAGGAGGAAGTCAAACTTTCACTCTTCACAGATGACATAATACTCTATGTGGAAAACCCAAAAGACTCCACCAAAAAACTACTAGAACTGATCTATGAATTCACCAAAGTTGCAGGATATAAAATCAATGTACAGAAATTGGTTACATTTCTAGACATCAATAATGAAGCAGCAGAAAGAGAAATCAAGGAATTGATCCCATTTACAATTGCACCAAAAAACCATAAAATACCTAGGAATAAACCTAACCAAAGAGGTGAAAAATCTATACACTGAAAACTATAAAAAGCTTATGAAAGAAATTGAAGAAGACACAAAAAAAGTGGAAAAGCATTCCATGCTCATCCATTGGAATCCCAATCCCAATAAAAATATTAGGATGCAATCCCAATAAAAATAGCACCAGCATTCTTCACAGAGCTGGAACAAGCAATCCTAAAATTTATATGGAACCACAAAAGACCCTGAATAGCCCAAGCGATCCTGAAAAAGAAAACCAAAGCTGAAAGCATCACAATTCTGGACTTCAAGATGTATTGCAAAGTTGTAATCATCAAGATATTATAGTACTGGCAGAAAAACAGGCTCATGGATCAATGGAACAGAATAGAGAACCCAGAAATGGACCCACAAACATATGGCCAACAAAACTTTGACAAAGCAGGAAACAATACCCAAAGGAAGTAAGACAGTCTCTTCAGCAAATGGTGTTGGGAAAATTAGACAGCGACATGTAGAAGAATGAACTTAGACCACTTTCTTACAACATAACGGAAATAAACTCAAAATGGATGAAAGGTCTAAATGTAACGCAGGAATCCATTAAAATCCCAGAGGAGAAAACAAGCAACAACCTCTTTTACCTCAGCTGCAGCAACTTCTTACTCAATACGTTTCTAGAGACGTATGGTGGGGGAGGGGCAGAGAGCGGGAGACACAGAATCTGAGGCAGGCTCCAGGCTCTGAGCTGTCAGCACAGAGCCCGACACGGGGCTTGAATTCACTGACTGTGAGATCATGACCTGAGCCGAAGTCGGATGCTCAACCGACTGAGCCACCCAGGCGCCCCTGACATTTCTGTTAACGGGTTAGTATCCAAAATCTATAAAGAATTTATCAAATTCAACACCCAAAAAACAAAAAATCCAGTGAAGAAATGGGTAAAAGACATGCATAGACACTTTCCAAAGGAGACAGCCAGATGGCTAACAGACACATGAAAAAAATGCTTAACATTACTCATCATCAAGGAAATGCAAATCAAAACCACAGTGAGATACTACCTCACACCTGTCAGTGTGGCTAAAACTAGTAACTCAGGCAACAAAAGATGTTGGTGAGGATGTGGAGAAAGAGTAACCCTTTTGAAATTCTGGTAGGGATACAAACGGGTGCGGCCACTCCGGAAAACAGTATGGGGGTTCCTCAAAAAATTAAAAATAGGACTACCCTATGACCCAGCAATTGCACTACTAGGTATTTATACAAATGATACAGGAGTGCTGATTCGAAGGGGCACATGCACATCGATGTTTATAACAGCACTATTGACAATAGCCAAATTATGGAAAGAGCCCAAATGTTCATTGGCTGATGAATGGAGAAAGAAGATGTGGTGTATAAATAAAATGAAATATTATATGGCAATCAAAAAGAATAAAGTCTTGCCATATGCAATAACATGGATTGACCTAGAGTGTATTATGCTAAGTGCAATAAGTCAGAGAAATACAAATGTCATGTGATTTCACTCATATGTGGAATTTAAGATACAAAACACATGAACATAAAGGAAAGGAAGCAAAGATAAGATAAAAACAGAGAAGGAGACAAACCATAAGAGACTCCTAAATACAGAGAACAAAGTGAGGGTTGCTGGCAGGGTGTCGGGTGGGGTGATGGGCGAAATGGGTGATGGGCATTAAAGACACTTGGGATGAATGAACACTGGATGTTACATGTAAGTGATGAATCACTAAATTCTATTCCTGAAATCATTATTATACTATATGTTAACTAACTTGGATTTAAATTCAAATAAGGGAAAAAAAGAAAAACAGAATTTTATTTCTCACAGCTCTGGAGGCTGGAAGGAAAAGATCAGAGTGCCAGCATGGCTGGGATTTTGGTGAAGGTACTTCCTGAATTGCAGACAGCTCTTATGAGGCTGCATCCTCACATAGCAGAAGAGGTAAAAGATCTTTGAGTTCTCATTTATATGGGCACTAAACCCACTAATGAGGACTTGATCCTCATTATCTAATCATCTCCCCAAAACCCCACCTGCTAATACCACCATATTGAAGTTAAGATTTCAACATATGAATCTGGGGTGGGGGGGGTCACAAACATTCAGCTCATAAGAACAATGGTAGAGTCAGTATTTCAGCTACTGCTCACTGTAAGAGAAATAGACCAGTGAAATCAACCATCTGATATGAACGCATATATACATACATACATACATACATACATACATACATACACTGTCCTGAGGAAAAAAAAAGAATCCAAAAAGCCTACAAGATACCATCAATATTGTCTTGTATGTAATCAGACTATGTAGCCTGTGAAGGAAAAGATAACTATGATATATAGCAAAAAACAAAACAAAACAGAATAGAAATAGAAATCTTTCTTGACTTATAGTAGGCTTATGTTCCAATAAACCCATTATAAACTGAAAATATTGTAAGTCAAAAATGCATTTAATATACCTACCCATCAAACATCATAGCTTTGCCTAGCTTACCTTAAGTGGGCTCAGAACACTTATTAGCCTATAGTTGGGCAAAATCATTTCAAACAGAGCCTATGTTATACACAGTTTTAAATAACTCATATAGTTTATTGAGCTTCACTGACATTGAAACAGAATGGTTGTGTGGGTACAGAACAGCTGTATTTACCCTTGTGACCACACAGCTGACTGGGAGCTGTGGCTTGCTGCCACTGCCCCCCATCACAGTGGAATATTAAACTGTATATTGCTAGTCTGGAAAAAGATCAAAATTCAAAATCCAAAGTGCAGTTTGTGCTGAGTGCATATCACTTTTACACCATCGTGAAGCCAAAAGTCATAAATGGAACCATTGTAAGTTAGGGATGATCTCTAAATAGTGAGATTTTGAGACCTTTAAAGCAATTAGGGTAAATACCTTTAAAGGAAATATGTTAATAGTAAGTAACATATATGGAATATCAGCAAAGAAACAAAAAGCTATGCAAATAAATCAAGTGAAATTGATAGATATTAAAAGTAAAATATTTGAAATTAAAAGTTCACTGTATGGGTTTTAAACAGTATTACAAATGGCAGAATAAAACGTTAGTGAACTATAATATAGCGTTTATTAGTGAAAGTCATTTATTGTGGAGATTAAATAAAACTAAAGTATTGAAAAAATGTCTCATTGAAAACTGAGTTTATATCAAGGAGTCTCTAGTTTATCTATGCAACAGAAAAATTCTTGAAAAAGTAGTGTCATAATATATCTCGTATACAGTGAAAAATATACAGTTAAATACCTATGTGTTGTATAGATGTTTGTTAGTGCTCATTGGCTTATAGTGGTGCTCATGTCTTCTGTTTCCTCGTTGATTTTCTGACTAGTTGTTCTTCCAATTATTGAAAATAAGATCTTAAAATCTTCAAATATTATTGACTTTTCTATGTCTCCCTTCAATTCTATCAAGTTTTGCATCATGTAATTTGGTGCATTTCTTAGGGGAACCTATGTTTCTAAGTGTTATATCTTTTTGATAGTTTGGCCATCTTATTATTATAAAATGTCCCTATTTATCTCTGGCAACATAATTTTGTTTAAGGGACTATTTTGTGTGATATAAGAAAATTATGGTTATTGTTTGCATGATATATTTTTTCATCTTTTACCTTTCAAACTATTTGTGCCTTTAAATCAAACGTGTGATTCTTATAGATAACATATAGCTGGATTTTTTTATGCAGCCTGGTAATCTCTGCCTTTTGATTGGATTATTTAAATAATTCATGATTTAATGTTATTATTGATAGAATTAGATTTTAAATTACATTTTACTTTTGTTTTCTATGTGTTGAATGGCTTTTTGTTCTATATGTATCCTCTACTGCTTTCTTTTATGTTAAATATTTTTCTATAACATTTAAATTCCTTTAATGATATTTCATTATACTTTTGAGTTATTATTTACTAATTACACTACTGCATAGCATATACATCCTATCAGAATCTATTCAGACTTTTACTAATATAATTCCAGTGAGATACAGATGTATAATTACTATATAACTGTATTCTCCATTTTTGTTATTATTGCTACAAATATTACATCTATGTATGTTAATGTCTCAGCAATATATATTATATAATATATAATGATTACTTTATAAAACTTCCTGCCTTTTAAGGAACTGAGAAAAGGAAAGAGTTCAAGTGTATGTTTATAGAGTTTATTAATCTTTTTACTAACCATTTCTGGTTGTCTTTATTTGTTCTCATGGATTCAAAATATATCTGGTTTCATTTTCTTGCTTCACTACAGTTTTGCTGCCACCCATCTCTTTTATGTAGTTACTATCAATATATTATTTTTCTGTGTTATTATGGGTCCACCAATACAATTATGTATATATTGGTTTATTTGAGTCCTTTAAAATCAAATAAAATAAGCAAAGAGAAGAAATATACTCTTGTACTTTCTTTATAATTTGCATAGCTACTGTTATTAGTCCTGTTTTCTCATGTGGATTTGAATAACTGTCTGGGATAACTTGCTCTGAGTCTATAGAATTGTCTTTAGTATTTCTTCTAAGGTGGGTTTGCTAGCCAAAGTTTCTCAGTTCTGTTTTCCTGAAAATTCTTTTGTTCACTTTTTTTTTTTTTTTTTTTTTTTTTTTTGAGAGAGAGGTAGAGAGGGTGCACAAGTAGGGGAGAGGGACAGAAGAAGAGAGACAGAAACTTAAGCAGGCTCCACACTCAGTGTGAAGCCCTACTTGGGACTCAATACCACCATCCTGGGATTATGACCTGAGCCAAAATTAAGAGTCAGATTTTGAACTGACTGAGCCACCCAGGCGCCCCCATTTCACCATAATTTTTGAAAGATAGTTTGGCTTGCTATAAAATTCATGGTTGACAGGTTCACTTTTTTTTTTTTCCCCATCATCATTTTTCCTATGTTATCCTATTGCCTTCTGGCCTCCATTGTTTCTGAGGACAAGTCGAAGTGTAAATATTTTGGGGGTTTCCTAATATTTGTTGAATGATTTTTTTCTTGGTGCTTTCAAGATATTCTCTTTGTCTTTGTCTTCCAACTTTTTCTCTCTGATCTGTCTGCATATATATCTCTTTGCTTTGTGCTAGCTAGGTTCATTGACTTTCTTAGATTTATGGATTACTATTTTGGATTTTTTAAAATCAAATTGGGAAGTTTTAGTCATTATTTTTTAATATCTTTTCTACTCCTTTTTCTGTCTCCTCATCTCATCATATTCCATTTATGCACATGTTGGCACACTAAAGAGTATTCTTCATTTGTCTGTTTATTTTTCTTCATTATTTTTACCTCTATTATTCAGACAGAAAAAATCTCTGTTGATTTATTTTCAGGTTTGCTGATTCTTTGCCAGATCAAATTTATATTTGAATACCTCTAGTGAATTTTTTATTTCAGTCATTATATTTTTCAAATCCAAAATTACAATTTATTTTTCACATAATTTTTTATCTCTTTATTCATATTTTATATTCAATGAGACATCATCATCACACTTCCCTTTACCCCTTTAAACATTGCTTCCTTTTGTTTTTTGAACATATTTGTAATACCTGCTTTGAAGATTTTGTCTCTTAACTCCATCATCTGTGCCCTTCAAAGGCAGTTTCTATTATCTGCTTTTTCTTGCAGATGGGTTACACTTTCTTGTTTCTTTGCATGTCTCATGATTTTTGTTGAAAATTGGACCTTTTAGATAATTTATTTTCAGTAACTCCCTCCTTGGACTTTTGATAGTTGTTTTCGGTAATATGTGCTTGTTTATTTGTTCATTTGTGAGTAGACTGGACTATTTTAGTGAAATATATTTCCCTCACTGTCTAAAGCTGCTGATGTTATTCCTCTCAAACTTTAGCCTTGGATGTGCACACAGTCACCTTTTGATAATAGTGTTTTTAATAGTGCTCTCTTTGATGGTCTCTTTTCTTGATCTCTTTGTAAAGCTGTCTGCCCACCTTAAAATTATACCCAATTTTTTTTTGTTCTAGTAATTACCAACTGCTTATATTTTTGTATTCAACAGTGTCCTAGGGTTAAATTGTTCCACAATGTACTTCAGTTATATTTGATCCATTCTGTGGGTTTGGTTTTTGATGCTGGTCTTTGAGATTTATTCAAACCCCAAAAGGGCTCTTCTTAGCTATCTCTTTCCCTAATTCTATTAAGTTTTTAGTCAGCCTATGATTTAAGTTTATTGACATTGTGGAACTATTGGCCTCCCTTTAACAACCTACCACCAAAATATCCATTGTTTTAGAGAATGCCCTTAGGCTTCAACTTCCCCACCCTTTTTTTTAAATTTTTTTTTCACATTTATTTATTTTTGAGAGACAGAGCACAAGTGGGGGAGGGGCAGAGAGAGAGAAGGAATCACAGAATCTGAAGCAGGCTCCAGACTCTGAACTGTCAGCACAGAGCCCGACACAGGGCTTGAACTCACAAACTGGGAGATCATGACCTGAGCCGAAGTCGGATACTTAACCAACTGAGCCACCCAGGCGCCCCCCCCCCAATTTTTTTTAATGTTTATTTATTTTTGAGAGAGACAGAGTACTAGTGGGGGAGGGTCAGAGAGAGAGGGAGACACAGAATCTGAAGCAGGGTCCAGGCTCCCAGCTGTCGGCACAGAGCCCGACAGGGGGCTCAAACCCACAAACCATGAGATCATGACCTGAGCTGAGGTCGGAAGCTTAACCGACCTAGCCACCCAGGCGCCCCTTAATGGTGGTCTGATTGTTCTTAGCCTGCCCCATCTGGGGTAGAGTTTGTGCCCTCCATAGAGGTAGAAAACCCAGACCTCTCAGCTGTTCTTGCCTGAAATGGCACTTCTGCAACAGAGTTAGGGAGACAAGAATTTCTGGTGCCTTACTCTTCCTGAGAAGAAACAGTAGCCTTAGACTAGGAGCTGGAGATAGTGAAAACTGTATTCTACCATGGAATTCACAGAGATATGGCTTCCATTAGATTAAGTTGGTACAGGATGAGAAGGGAGTGGATCATGGCTCAAATGCCACACTCTTGCTGTTCTTACTGAGATTTAATACTTCGTGAAAAAAATGTTGTTATTAACTGTGTGCCCTTAGGACACCATTTCAGAAGTCATGTCAACATGAGCATTTAAAATATAATACCACTTCATGAACTTGATATTATTAATGCCATGCCCATGAAATCAAGTGCAAGAGGTAAATTTCAAGAATATGCTATTTTCATAAATTTAGCCTACCTCTTCTGCAATAACATGTTAGAATATGTAATTTTAAGGGTAATAAATCACAATTTTATTAGATGGAATTGTGGTTTTATGACTCAATCAGTGTAAATTTGATTCCAAATATCTTATTCCAGTATCTGATTATTTTCTACCTATTAGGAAAGAAAGAAAGTGAAAAAAAGGAAAAAACTATGAAGTACTTAAATATTAAAAGAAAAAAGAAGCAAAAAGAATATTTTGTGCATTAACATAAAAGCAGATAAATATCATAAATGGAGAGTAAATAGGAGTAATTTCCACCAATCAATTAATATTTAAAAATCTAAAATCTAAAAATTTAAATAATACCCAATAGAATGGGTATATCTCCTTGAAGTAGGCACTTTGTTATTAATAAAAATATTAATGTGGTATAATAATAAATATAAATGTATAACAAATATAGTTATATAATAAATATAATCATAAATTCAGTGGTTTCTCTTTGTTTACAAAATCTAAAAATCCATGTTCAATTTTGAATTGTTTTTATGGTTATCTGCTCCTGTCTACTAGAATTGACTTCAATTTTTTAAAACTTCTGCTTGAATGCTGGTCTACCTTACCAGATGCTTGTCCTCTCACTATGGATTTTATAGCTAAGACATAACTATATGACTTTTTAAAATATAGTGAAAAATGTGTTCATTTGATAAATAGTAAAATATTCATTTTTAATATTAAAAAACACCAAAAAACTACCTAAAATCATGATTTTCACTTTATTGAATTAGAATACAAAATGTTAACAATGAAGCATATGAGTTTGGAAGAGATATATGATCAGCATTCCACTGAACTTTATAAAAATTTTAAATTACAATGAAACTTTATACTATATCTGTCTAAGTAGAACAATTTCTTTTAGTGTGGCCAAACATAACACTTATAAACAAAATGGTTTTAGGGCTTTGTAAATGTCTTCTCTAAAGTTTATAAATGGAAGACCTATTTTTCTATTGGTGATTTATCACTAAAGAATTGTGTCAGCTATTTAAAAGTTATTCTTCAACATAATAAATGTTGTCATGTTATGTAGAACAACTGCATATAAATGACAACTCTGGCCAATAAAATTAAACTATTTTAATAAAAAGAAGTAAAGCTTCTGCTGAATATCAATTATAAGTGTGCCTTTTATACTTTCAGTTATATCACTAATCTCTTTTGTATACTTCTTATGACTTTATCACTAACCCACTCACCCTTTGTTCTCCCTGGGATCATCTCCTAAATAGACTTTGTGCACAATTGTCTCAGGACCTTCTTTGGAAGGATCCCAAACTAAGAAGGTTAGTGCTAAGAAGTGAGATCTTATTTTAAACATCAGATAAAACAGGAAAATCCAAGGTTAGAGGGAGTCTATATGTTTTTAAAAGTTGATGAAATCACACTGTAGAACAGTTAAAGCTCTGATAGGAAGATATGGAATCCTGAGAATTGACATAGGAGCATTCAATCCTCCTGTTTGCCTGGTGTTTAGAGCCTAAACCATTTTGGCCAGTAGAAGGGGTCCCTTTCACCTTGCTGTGGCAAAACAGTCTTCCATTGCCAAGAAACCATGAAAAGACCTCAAAAGATTATGTTTATCCTCCTCGAAATATAGTTTTTCCTCCATGTTGCTTCTAGACCAAAATTTAATCAGGTATAAGCATAGCCTCAGCAGTGAAGAAACATTTCCTACAATAAAAGGAAGTGGATTTTTACCCAAACCCCCAGAAAGAGAGAGAGAAAGAAAGAAAGAAAGAAAGAAAGAAAGAAAGATAAATGTATATATGTATATATGTGTGTGTGTATATTTATATACATACATATACATATACATATATATACACACACACATATAGTTAAAAAATAAAGAGAAAGAACCACAACAGAATTGGGTTACTAGTTTTCAGTAGGAACCAGAATAATACCTGTGGGTGTGAAACTTGAAAGTTTTGAACTGGGTCATAGGAAAGGCTAGATAGTAGAGATTTATTTATATGAGATCATTATCCCATAACGCAGGAACTTGACTTATGTTGCTAGAATGGCTTGCCAAGCCAGAAAACAATGACAGTACTTGGTAAATGAGATGAAGATGTGGAACTGTTGGGCAGAGCGTTGAGGCAGGGTTGAACACCTCAGAAAGGCAGGCAATATATTATATATTTATTACATAAAAACTGAGAACAATCAAGATAAATATATTCCCCAAAACAGTCCAGAGGACACTGCTTCCATTAAGGTGATAAAAAACAGCAACAGAAACAACAAAACTTCAACATTATTCAGTATCTCATTGTGGTAACCCAAAGCTTTATAGGAAAAAGTTCCACCAGCTTGAATTAAAAGAGACTGGGGCGCCCTGGTGGCTCCATGGGTTAAGCAGCTGACTCTTGTTTTTGGCTCAGGTCACGATCTCATGGTTTGTGGGTTTGAGTCCTGTGTAGGGCTCTGTGATGGTGTGGAGCCTGCTTGGAACTCTCTCTGTCTCCCTCTCTCTCTCTGCCCCTCCCCAACTCGTGCTATCTCTCTCTTTTTCAAAATAAATAAACTTAAAAAATGTGTTAAAAAAAAAAAAAGACTGGTGGCTTTCAGAAAGTAAAAATACTTTTAAGTCCATGTCAGAAAGCATGCTGACAGAACTCTTCAGTTAACAGGGTGGGTATATTCTCTAATGTCTAATATGATATGACTATGGAAAATAGAAAAGGAAGGATTTCTCCAAAGCACAATCAAGAACCATGAAGAACAAAGGTCTGGACAATACTGTCAGGGAGCAAACCTGGGTTATAGAAACAGTCCACATGAGGCATTTACTTATTTAATTTTATTTTTTTAGCTTTCTGAGTACTTGTCTCTGAGAAATTGAATTTAAAAAATAACAACCTGGCAATTTTTAATCTTATCTTTTTGAGCAATCCCAACTGTCTTTATGTTATATATATATATATATATATATATATATATATATATATATATATATATATGTATATATATTTAAATTCATGTTAGTTAACATACAGTGCATACATATTTCTTTTTTTTTAATGTTTATTTATTTTTGAGAAGGAGAGAGAGCTCAAGCAGGGAAGGTACAGAGAGAGAGGGAGACACAGAATCGAAAGCAGGCTCTAGGTTCTGAGCTCTCAGCACAGAGCCCAATGCGGGGCTTGAACTCACAAACCATGAGGTCGTGACGTGAGCCAAAGTTAGATGCTTAACTGACTGAGCCACCCGGGCACCCCCAGTGCACACCAATTTTAAATTCAATATTTGCAACAAGTGTAAAAAGTGTTTGGAATTTTGCAACAACAGGAAAGTATAAAATGGAAATCATAGTCGATTTTTCTTCATACTGTTAAGAAACTTTTGATATTTAAATTCCAGAAGAGAAAGTTTATTATATTTTTTGCTTTTTTAAAAAAATTTCTAGCTGTTTTGTAAAACTGAAAGGTCCACTTTTTAAATTTTGATATTTATTTTTGTCTTACCTATTAAGAGCAGAATATTAAGTTGGGAAAATGAAAAAAAAGAAAGAAAGAAAAGAAGAAGAAGAAAACAATCCATATCTCCAGGGTAATGGAACTTCACATTAATAACCCAGAGGTTTTCAGAATTGCTCTGCCCCAGTGAACACTGTATGTTTCCAACTGTGATTATCTTCTCTTTTCCCACCATTTTAAGTTCAGTATATGGAGGGTACATAATTTTTATTTTTATTTCACAAATATTATGAAGAGAATTTCTGTCTAATTCTGCTGAAGATTATAAGATTCTAGACCTCAAGTGTGATGAGTTGTGACTTTCTGGGTGTCCTGTGGAGGGAGTGAGTTAACTGACACGTGAAAGAAATGTGCATAAGACTGTGGATTGTGATAGATTGGAATACTCCTCTCAGTACTTTACTTTGTTCCCTCTTGTATGTGATTATGCCATGAACCAGAGGGGGAAGGCTCAAACGTATTAATGTTGACCATTAAAATGAAGTTGAAAGTGATAGATACTAGATTGAGCCTATACCTGAAGATACATGTTTTTCTGGCTACCGATATGCTCCACAATCACCATGAGAACATGTCCCAAATAGACTCTAATCCAAGAAAAATGTGGGTAAACTCTGAAGAGACATGATCCCAGTTAAAATCTCATTACCAAGTCCAGCCAATGTCCAACGTGTAGTGGATCCATCCCAGCTGAACTGCACACCAGTGAGAGAAAAAAAATAAACATTCATTTTGCAGGACATTGAATTTTATAGTGTTTTTTTTTTTTTAATGTAACATGGCATGGTAAAAATAGCTAACATTCAAGAGTTAATAGCAAAATAATTTTCAGTTAAACTGTGTTTAATGGTATCAATGGTTATAAAGTTCTGAAAGGATTAGTCCAGGTGGCAGCACATAAGTGTCAGTGGCAAGATGGGTGGAATAAAATGGACAGCAAGACTCAATGGCTCCTCTCTGGCCTTGGCATGCAGAGATCAGGGGCAGTAACAGAACATAATGTTCCCAGTGGAAGGAAAATGACCAGCGAATGAAGATAGTGCCTGCTTATATAATTAAAATCTCAAAAGTTACTGATGAGAGGGTTGATGTTCATGCCTTCAAGGATAATTATCTTTTGCCCAGTCTCTAGAACTGAGCCAGCTCTCAGACTGAAAAACCATCAGTTGAAAAGGAGGCATCTTCTTGAGGAAGGAAACTGAATATTCACAGGAAGAATCGATGATATTTTTTTTTTTCTATTTCCTAAAGGGATTTACAATTATTTATCAGGACCACTGTATGCTTGGTTGAGATAGTATCCAAATCTTATTAGAGCGGTTGACTAGAAGATGAGTTTACACTGATACCAGGGCACTCAAAATTCAATCACAGCATCTCTGTTAGAGTGGGTGAATGGAGGCTGTAATAGATACCTAGACTCAGTCCATCTCATAGTGGGTCTCGTGATTCCATGGAGCTACCTTGCTCTTTGCTCTGGTCTTTCATTACATAATACGGAAATGTGCGCGCGCGCACACACACACACACACACACACACACACACACACACACAGCAATGGCAGAATTCTCACAGGAGTCCTATGCCTTATATAGTAAATGGGATTGTGGTAAGATAAGCCAAGTTAAAGATGTAGAAACTACCCCCCTTTTAGTCAAGGGATCAATTGAGAAAATGAAAAGCACATCAGATCGTATGGCAAAGATTAGTGTCAACCTCAAAGTCAAAAGTGGAAAGTATTCTTCATGCCCTGCAAAATGGTAGGAAATAAACTACAAAATTACAGAACCTATAGTATCAGGGACATTTTAATATCTAGTGGTTTGGAGACATCCACTCCAGGGTATAGAATAAATTATTGCATGTTGCAATCCTCACCGTGAAGAAAAGGCACAGGACATGATGACAAATCACTTCATGTTTTGTAAACAGTGTAGAGTATAATTGAGAATACTGCTCTAACTGGGTATCTCAGAAGGCTGCCCTATTGAGTGGAGTTCAGAGAAAGGGAGATCTCTGCAGCAAATTCAGCCTTTGTTCAAGTTGCACTGCATTCAGCAATCTGACCCAGCAGACTTTAAAGTGCTAGAGTTACCTGCAATGGAGAGGAATGGCATATGGTGTATCTGGCAAATTCCAGTATGAAATATATTATGCAGATCCCTAGGGTTCTGGAATAAGACCATCTGCAGCAGATAGCATTTGTCCATTCAAAAAGCAACATCTGAACATCTGATAGGCTATTGAGCCTAATCTTGTTTATATCAAAAAACTGCATGACCAGAGGCCATCCATTATATGCTGGAGGGATCACCATGCATTGATTCAGATGAGCACAACTACAATCATGTATATGTTTAGGAGTAGGCTCAGTCAAGTATGGAAAGCACATGTCTTCATAGTATCCACATTTGGAGAGGATGGACTTTATGTAACTATGGATGTTGTTATGCATTGGATTGTGTCCTGTAAACATTTAAAAGTTGAAGTCTTAATGACCAGTACCTCAGAATGTAAACTTTTTGGAAACAGAGTTGTTGCATACATGCTTAGCTAAAATGAGATCATACCGGAGTGGGATGTGTCCCTAATCCCAAATGCCTGGTGTCTTCATGAGGGGAAATTTGGACACAGATATGCACATAGGGAGAATGGCATGAAAACTAGGAATTGAAGAATACCCTAGCTTTCTTCACTTTTGGGAGACAATACTGAGGGATGTTCTCCACTGTCTCTGAAACAGGCCACAGAATGCCAGGCTCTTAAAGCTATAGCCAGTCCATTGCACATTCTTTTTTAAAAATTTTTTAACATTTTTTTATTTTTGAGACAGAGAGAGACAGAGTATGAACGGGGGAGGGTCAGAGAGAGGGAGACACAGAATCTGAAACAGGCTCCAGGCTCTAAGCTGTCAGCACAGTGTCCGACGCAGGGCTCAAACTCACGGACCAGACCGTGAGATCATGACCTGAGCCAAGGTCGGCCGCTTAACCAACTGAGCCACCCAGGCGCCCCTCCATTTGCACATTCTTTATTGACTTTGTTCCCTTCCTTTCCACACTTTCTCATAGTTCCCCATGTTATATCTGAGCAAGAAATCATCATGAAACAGTCCAGTAAATCCCCTAATTCTGAAACATATTCTTCCCTATCCCTTTGATATTTCTTGGGTTCATTTACTAAATAAAATGCTCGCAACCAAGTCTTTGTATCAAGATATGCCTTTGAGGAACTCAAACTAAAAACCGAATGGCAGAAAGTTTAGCTGGAAAACAGAATCATTGCTATGACCACTGTTGCCTAAGATCAGTAAAGATGTGTGGTTATGGCTATCCTGGAAGTATCTAAAACTGACAGTATATAGTCGAATTAGCACCGAAATATGTTCCACTATTTTGAGGAAAATAACCAGAACCAGTGTACAGTCCTTCTAATTACTGGAATTCAAATAGGAAGCAATGCTTTTATACCTATTTTCACTATCCAGTTTACAAAAAATAAAATATATGATAATATCGGGAAATGGGTAAAAACAGTTCATATACTTCTATAAAGATAATAAACTGATACCTCATTTTAGAAAAGCAATCCGAGGGGCGCCTGGGTGGCTCAGTCGGTTGGGCATCCGACTTCGGCTCAGGTCATGATCTTGCAGTCCGTGAGTTCGAGCCCCGCGTCGGGCTCTGTGCTGACAGCTCGGAGCCTGGAGCCTGCTTCGGATTCTGTGACTCCCTCTCTCTCTGCCCCTCCCCTGCTCATACTCTGTCTCTCTCTGTCTCAAAAATAAGTAAAAAAACTAAGAAAAAAAAAAAAAGAAAAGCAATCTGACCAAAACCCCTCACTTATGTCAGTCATCCATCCTTCTTAAAATGTGTGTACCTGTTTTGTCTCAACTCTAATTCCATCCTTCTCTGCTCTGTTTGATGCCTGAAAAGTACATTTCTTGATAGATTTTCCTAATGGAAGGCACTGGCTCTGCAAAATGGAAGAAAGAAAGAGGTCATCTTTGGCATCTGGATGAACCCCCAGCAGCAATAGGTTTCAGTGCAGTTCCTGCTCAGGCTATGTGGGTCCAGCATTGACAGTGGCAAGGGGTTGCTATGACCTTAGAAGTACCGGTAGTGACCTTGGTGGTGTGGACCTTATAAGGGATCTGGTTTTGCTGGAGGAAACACCATCAGTAAGTGCCTTTAAGTTTCCCTGGTATTATAGCATAAAAAGTCCTGTGGACTCCTGGGTTTTTTGATGGCTGTGGTGGTGTGGTAAGGCAGCCAAGAAAGCTGCGGGATCTTTTGCCGATTCAGAGGCAGAGCAATTTTACAATATGTGCAACACAGTTTTGCTTTTCCAGCCTAGGGGTGGTAGGGTTTATTGAAATTATTAATCTCAGAACAACCTCTGTTTGGGATTTTTGTTCTCCCATCCATTGTCAGACACTTTTAAACAATCCTCTGTTTCAAATCCTCTCCATTTGAAATAGAGAGTGGTTCTGTTTTCTAGAACAAACTGACTGCCAGACATCTCTTCCTTGTTTCCACTTTATCCTTCTTTCACGTGTGGCCCACTCTTTATTCTGCTTTCTCTACTATTGCTTATCCTGTAAATGTTTGCTTTCTTTGGGGATCAATTACTGGCTTACTATTTTTGTGCCATATCCGTGCACCTGGGGTGATGAAGTTTACTTTGTTGCCTAAATACCAAATACTCCCCCATATCTTTATCTCATGTGAAATCTCACTCTGAGAACAAGACTGTCAACTGAGAATTTCCTCTTGGCATTACAAATATAAATATTCACATTGATCCTATCATCTTCAGTGACCTGTCAGTATGTGTGTTCTGCCATTTCAGCCAGTTGTTCCCCATCTATACAGTTTCTTAAATTATATACTAGATTTCTTTCTTTGCAGTTCCCTCTCTCTTATTCTTTCAAACCAATGTAGCCCTAGATTTATGGCTTCTGGTGTCTGAGTATATGTTGAATATCCTTCCCTGCTGCTTTGTTGTTTCATTCTCTTTTTTTTAAGTTTATTTATTTATTTTGAGAGGGGGTGAGAGTGAATGGGGGAAAGGGGAGGGGCAGAGAAAGAGAGAGAGAGAGAATCCCAAGCAGGCTTTGTGCTGTCAGCACAGAGCCTGCTGCAGGGCTCTATCCCATGAACCTTGAGATCATGACCTGAGCCGAAATCAAGAATCGGACACTTAACTGACTGAGCCACCCAGGCACCCCTGTTATTTCATTCTTGATATGTAACGATGTATCTCACATTTTACCGTTAACCCCTCTAATCACCTTCAGCATTTTTACCACAGGGATTTTATAAATCAGGAATTTAATCGCATACCTCTCTTTGTAAAAAGTTTTGTTGAATGCCAAAGTTCCCAGGAAAAGCTCAAAGCTTTGTAGTGACGCAGGAAAGACAGTGAGGAACACAGCATGTGTTTACTTTGTTTGACTTCATCACTGGCCACTACTTCCTTTGCACCTTTGAGTTCAGTTTCGTTGAATCATTTGAATCGCTTTTAATGTGCTATGACCACTCTTCCCTGGTGCCCATTTTATCCCTTTTTATCTTTTCCTAGATTATCTTTCTCCACTTCATTACCCTGGCTCACTCTCAGTCATCCCAGATCATCTTGGGCGTCCAAGTGTCTAGGAAAGTATTCCTAGGAGAAGTCTACATTGCTTTCACGTGTACAATAACTCTTGAAAAATATGTTTCTCGTAGTCCTTGTTGTTTTGCATTTTATTCACTGGCTTATTGATCTGTTTCTGCTTATTAACTGCAAATTCATTGGGGATTGCATAGTCCCCAGGTTAGTGTGGAATTTCATTGTAGACATCTAATAAAACTCTCTTTCCTAGTTGCTATTTTCTGTATTTCCACCAAATATCTATATTTTATCTTTTGAATTATTACTTTAATTGTGATATTAACTTTCAATTTTAAGAAATTTAGTTTTCAAAGTGATATATGTTCTTTAAAACCAGGATTTGTGTGTGTGTGTGTGTGTGTGTGTGTGTGTGCATGTGTGTGTATGTGTTTCCTATCATTGTGTATTAAATAAGTTTCATAGTAAATATCTTCAGTATTCTGGAGATTCAGAAAGAAAAAAAATACTTGTAATTTCTTACATCTTATAGTTTAGCCTTGGTTATATTATTCATGTGAAAATAATGATAATTGATAACTAATTTATGAGTTAATGGCATTAAGTTCATAAGGAGCAGAGAAAGGAATCTTTGTAGTCAGTCCATCATCAGAGCTAAATTCAAATCCTGCTATTTGCTAGACATTAGACCTAGGGACCATTACATAACCTCTTTCAATCTGAGTTTTCTCATCTGTGAAATGGTTATAACTATTATGACCTCCTCAGGATTTTATGAAGATCAAATAAGACACTGTACGTGAACCAGTGCGCCCATTTGGGCACATAATAAGCATTCAGTAAAAATTGTTATTCTTATTGAAGTTAGGGTTTGCAATGGCCTCTAAAAATATGGGTAAGAATTATTATGGATTAGACATAGGGAAGAAAGGAACTTTGAAAAAAGAGATTGACTCATGCAAATAAAAGCACTCAACAAGGACACATTAATTCCAGCAGAGCGTGTAACTGGAGAGGAGAGGGAATTAAGAAACAGAGAAGTGAGGTATACCAGATTGGGGCATACAAGAAAGGTGAACCAGAATGCTTAGATTTCATAAAATCGGCAATTAGTCACCATCTTTTTTGAGCTGAGAAATAAAATGATAAGATTTAAGGTGGGTTATCCTGGTATTATAAAGAAAGTTTGTGTAGTCCTCAGTGTAAAACAAAACAAAACAAAAAATGAAATAATGTAAGGCTTAAGTCATTGGTGCGTGCTATTTTTTTTTTTTTTTTGAGCAAGCAGCCACGCTTTTCACCCTGAATCATGAGTCCCTTAATTCTGGGTTGTGACTTTGTGCTAAAGGGCAGACTGGTATGTTTCCTCCTTAAGTGTGAAATTCTTCACTTTTATTGTTTCTCACTTGCACTTAAAACCCTGTAAATGTTGTATTATTACACTATTATGTAACACAATAGCTGTTATCTCTCACTTCTCTCTGCTGATCTATGCAAGGCACCTTCTGTCAAATAAGTCAGGACCTCTTGCCAGATGAGAGTGATTCATCAAAACTGCTGAGCATTTTCATAATCATCATTCTCACAATGTATTACAAAAGACCATTAGCAGCCTTTAATTTTCCAGGTTTGGTGCAACATAACAACTTCAGTTTATGTTTCACTGCTTCTCTTTGTAAAGAAATCAATGATTTTAAAACTAAACTACTCATGACAAACATGTTAGATTCATTAGCATCTGCCCTGGTTGTCTGTGTGAAGGTTATACTGCAAACATGATTTGCATTTTTATCTGCTGGGAGCACAAGGTTTGAATTGCCTAAATGTTTACTTAATTATTGCTCCCATTCTCTTCCACACCCATTCACCTCAAGCCCTCCACAAGCAGAAAGCAAGACTAATTAGTATCTAATTGATATTTTTTCAATAGTGCAATAGAATCTCTCTCAATACAAAGAAAGTAATTTCATTATACACTGTAGAGAACATTAATCAGTCATAATAGCAAATATGGGAGTATTTGTTAGGTTTTCAAAGTGATGTGTTTTAAATAAGAAGCACCTGGTTGTCTCTACTAAGATTTTACTTCTTAAATAAGAAGAGATTATATCTATTCATTTATTTTTTCACACACTTACTGGAAGATTATTGTACAATCACTGAGCTAGACACTGTGGATGCAAAATGAGTTAGATAAGTTTTTCTCAAGAAACCCATAGTCTGTGGGGGCATAAAGACTCAGAAAAACATCCTTTAGGTATATGGAATGATAGATTTGTACAGAGTATCATGGAATCACAGAAAAGGGCAGACTAATTCAGTCTAAACAGGTCAAGGATAGATTCCCAGAGATGACACATGAGCCAAAGACAACACAGCAAATTAGCCATCAGCTTGATGGGACAAAAGTCATTCCAGACAAAGAAGAAACCACTCGCAAAGGTGGCACCGTGAGAAACGTATTCCAAAGTTCTACTGCTGCATATACTTCATACTCATAAAATACATTCAGGTCTGATAGTAATTTTTCAACACACCTTTAGCTAAGGAAAAGTAATTTTACCCATATCTTTATATGAAAGACATTTACATGTTAAATAAAATTAAAAAGAATATATTTTTCCTTTTAACAAATGTTGCACGTGAACAAATGTTGCAAATGTCACACGTGAACTTCACTCTTTTGTAAATAAATTTTTGTGCTCCTTGAAACTCAAATAACATCTACTTCCCAACTCACCTTACATGTCTTGATATCCGTGGACTCAGAGGACTTTAACAAAGCTGAGTGAACAGTGAAGAATTCCACTGACTTTGTGGATGATGATTTTGGAAAATAGAAGAAACCAGGTTTGGAGATTTGTGGGCCCTGCAGATCTGGATATACATGAGAAATCAATTGAAATTATTAGATTTGTGATATTTGACAGCTGGTAGCCAAAGCCGTTTCCTGAGGTACATATTTATCCCAATGAAGCTTAGTGGTTTTGTCTCTTCAGTGATATATCATTTGTTTTTGTCTTTGTGTGTTTTATCTATTTTTTCTAATAGTAAATAAAAGAATAACTTTTAAAAGAATAATATTAAAGAATTTCTTTAAAACACCTAAAAAGTAGGGACACCTGGGTGGCTCAGTAGGTTAAGCATCCAGCATCTGACTTTGGCTCAGGTCATGATCTCAAGGTTCGTGAGTTCAAGCCCAGCGTCGGTCTCTGTGCTGACAGTTCAGAGCCTAGAGCCTGCTTCAGATTCTATGTCTCGCTTCCTGTCTGCCCTTCCCCTGCTTGTGAGCTCTCTCTCTCTCTCTCTCTCTGTCATGCAAAAATAAACAAACATTAAAAAAAATAAAAAAATAAATAAAGCCCCTAAAAAAGTAATTTCTTAAAAAGGAGCTCACCAAAGACCATCACAACCATTCTTGAATTCATAGTTGAGCCTATTTAGAGTTCAGCAGCAAGAGAATACGAGAATCAGGACTTTCTTGGTAAGAGAAAGTTGTGAGGGGCTTTTTATAGGATGTGGGACTGGGCTGGATGATGCTCAAGGGGATTTAAGGTAACCAACAATACTTCTGGATTAAGTGCTGGCAGGAAGCAGGTGCTATTAATTAGGTTATTGGGCATATTGTTTGATTTTATCTAGAAGGGGAGAAGAAGCTTGGCTAATGTTGTGTAAAAGAAGTAGTCTGAAAATGAAGACTGCATAGTCATTGTTTTCAATATGTAGTGTCTTTGTATCTGTCTTATTTTACAAATTGTCAGAAGGTAGTCACAGAGGGGCCTTGTTTGATCTTTGTGTATATTCTGTGAGTGTTCTTTGTAATGGCCTAGCTACTTGGAACTCATATTTTGTTCTATAGAATCTAATTCCATAAATTTTTAGAGTTGTGTTGATGAGAAGTTGAACTAGAATAATTATCTCATGTTTGACTGCAAGATGTGTTGTTTAATCATGTTCTGTGACAGTGCCTGCACAATAGCATTTAAGTCTCTGGACAGAATGTGTTGGCCAATTTTAATACAGGCAATTTCCATTTGGAAAATAATTATAAGTCCTAATAAACTCTGAAAGCAGAAAGATAGAATCACAACCACAGACCAGGAAAACATATCTTTTTTTTTTTTTTTTTTAATTTTTTTTTTCAACGTTTTTTATTTATTTTTGGGACAGAGAGAGACAGAGCATGAACGGGGGAGGGGCAGAGAGAGAGGGAGACACAGAATCGGAAACAGGCTCCAGGCTCCGAGCCATCAGCCCAGAGCCTGACGCGGGGCTCGAACTCACGGACCGCGAGATCGTGACCTGGCTGAAGTCGGACGCTTAACCGACTGCGCCACCCAGGCGCCCCCAGGAAAACATATCTTAAAGAATAGCTAGGCTTCTTCTGGACAGCCAAGTGGTCATTTTCATTAGACTATTCATTTATTGTTCTACCCAATCATTGCTTTTTGTTTATAGGTACAAGAAGTGTTTTCTAGAGCACAAGTTACCATTGACTAGCCAAGGATAACTCGGGGCCCAAGTGATTGTCTAAAATAACACCAGCTCTTAGATTTAAACTACTTGGTTAAGCCTCTAGAGCAGACTTATGGTCATTTGTGATTAAAAACAAGTTAGAAACATGGGGTGCCTGGGTGGCTCAGTCGGTTAAGCGTCCGACTTTGGCTCAGGTTGTGATCTCACGGCTTGTGAGTTTAAGCCCCACGTCAGGCTCTGTGCTGACAGCTCAGAGCCTGGAGCCTCTTCAGATTCTGTGTCTTTCTCCCTCTCTCTCTCTCTCTCTCTTTCTCTCTCTGCCCCTCCCCTGCTCACACTCTGTCTCTCAAAAATAAACAAACATTAAAAAAAATTAAAAATAAAACAAGTCAGAAACAAAATTCAGAACTCTTTTTTAGTTGCATTATTCCACAACTGGATTGCAGCTCACAAAGTATACGTGAGGAGGGAGTAGATTATTATTCCTCAAGGGAGCTCTCCTAAATTAAGCACACTTGCTTTCTTTTACATTTCTCTGCATACCCTTAACACTATAGATGAGTATGATATGGCAAATGGATATTTTGACTAACAGTGAGGCTATGCCAAATTCTTTCAAGATAGCCCCAGTGAAATTGTATCCTTGACACCAGAAAGGTAGGTTGGAATTCCCCAGTTGAAGAAAAACAAGCAATTTTTTTTTTTCTACTATTAAATGGTAGCTCTCTGGCAAGGACAAGCCTCAATCAATCCATCATGAAAATGATCTGACAATGACCACGTAATATTTATAGTTCATTCCTGAGGGCAGTTGGTTTGGTTAATAGTGGTTTTTAGCTAAGACATTCTGAGATTCTAAGCCAGTGCTTCGGCTGGCATTCCACTTTTATGTCAGCTACCAATGAACCAGCAAGTCATGTAAAATTCATTTCAATTGGTTTGTTCTATTTTTATGGGAGATCCAAAGAGTTCAGGAAACTTCTTTTGCCAAATCATTCAAAATGATGAAGGCCCACCCCTAAAGCATACCTACTATCTGTATAAATACTCAGTTTTTGTCTTTTGTTAGCTGCAAAGCTTGGGTAAGTATGAGCAATTTAGTTATTTGAGTTGATTTAACTTCTGGGAGACCTTGGTATTTTAATGGTGAATTTATGTCTATGGTACTGTAGTCAGCTTTACACCTGCTTGGTATGAATCATCAACACAAAACATTAAATCAGGGTTATTCAAAGGAGTTTTTGTAAGGTCTGTATTAGGCATGAATATTTCCCTAATGGAGTCAGTGGGTTCAGGGTGTTACATTGATGGATAGTGAAGTGAGAGAAACGTGACAATGAGGACATTAGCACATCTCTGGAGACTTTAATTTTCCTATGAAGTGTATTGTGGATGTCAGTATCTACAAGTTGTTTTGTTCCTTTGAAAATTAATTTGTTGATAGTTATTATATCATTCCATGAATAAAACTTAAGTATGCTTCTTTTAACCTGAGAAGTATGCAGTCATTAAAACATAGTCATATTAATATGTTTTAATTATACGTAGTTAACCTAGAAGCCTTCACTTCTCTTTTGGCATATCTCTTTTGGCATACCTAGATTTGGTAAATAAAGGAGCTCTCACAATGAGAGATAATTAAAATCTAAAGTATGTCAAACAAACTACACTATTCCCATTATTTTTCTTTTTCTTAAGGTGAGGAAACAAATCTTTGCTTTACCTGTGGCCATAGAGACTTAACAGTTATATTAATCCGAATTTGAATCCTGAACCTGGGAAAAGCAAAATCAAAGAGAATTTTGAGAAGAGATAAGATATGAATATACATAATATTTATATGTAAGAAATAGTTATGGAACTATTTTTAAACTCAGAAATGAATATCAATGATTATTAGAAACCTTTAATACTTTCTTTCTAAAAATAAAGAACTTCAAAAATGATTTGATTAAGTTATGGCAAAAATCCCAGAGAAACTAAAGGTTTCATTATTTTATGAAATATTGCCTTTTAGTATATTTGTAAGTTTTTAAATCTAGTCTTAAGATAACTTGATACATATCTTATAGGAATATAAACAATATATTGTATTTGTTATATAAATAATTGTCATGTACAATATGTAATGTAAATTATTATAAGTGTACAAGCAAATAATAACTTTAAAGATCATACCGTAGCTTTAAAATAAAAATAAAATTATTATCAGCATATTAAATGTAACAATATAAAATATAATATTAAATATGACATCTTAAATAATAAAAGTTCTCTTGAAAACTATACAAACCATTCTTACCATTATGAATATATTTTTATATATATTTTAGTACATTCCCCATACAGCCTAAATCATCTATATTAGCACCATTAGACAAAGTAACCAAAATTGATTTCCTCAAGAAACATAGAAAACAAGAAGACAGAAAACTAAAAACTGTGCAGTTGTGTTTCTTTAAAAGCACATGCCATATAACTTACAAATACCAAGGTGGCAAAGCAAATATATATATAAAAATACCCAAAGGGACTTAGAACATTTTCTTAATTTTGCTATTCTATATTCCTAATAATATAAGATACCAGGTAATAAAAACTACAGTTCAAGACCAGTGTCACTAGAAATTGTCTGGGGAGATTAAAGAAAACTGAGTTATTCTAAGTGATTTGAAGAAAGCATAAAAGGGAAAAGGTATTTGTGGAGGAACAACAATGAGAAGAAAGAGTGATGATAAACCAAAGAGGAGATAGGGAGATATTTAGGTGAGAAGTCATCATGCAATTAATGTAAAACCCACACTTTAAAATTTGTTCTTTGTTATTTTTTTAAGTCTAGAAATTGTATTCTTTACCTTTGTTGAAAGGAAGACACTCATTCAATATCTGCAAAAGAAAATCTGAGCTTTAATGCATGGGACTACATTGCTAACCAATCAAACTGCTAAGGTTGGGGGAAGCATGGGATCAGGAATTAGTACTCTTTTAGAAGCAGGTGTGTATAGAGAGTTTGAACTTTAGTCAAGGAAGCATATTGACTAGAATTTGGATATTTCTGGTTGATTTCACTGGCTTTCAGAAGCTGGTTACTAATGAAGGTTGTCATTGATTGGTTAGTATTACAGACTGAATTGTGCCTCCTGCATCCCCCAAATTCATATGTTGAAGCCCTAATCCCCAGTGTGACTGTATATGGAGATAAAGTCTTTAAAGAGGTAATTAAGGTTAAATGAAGTTATCAGGGTGGGGCCCTAATCCAATAAGACTAACATCTTTATAATAAGAGGAGGAGACACTGGGACTGCTAAGCACAGTGGAAAGGCCTTGTGAGGACTGGAAGGTAGCCATCAGCAAACCAGGGAGAGAAGTCTCACCATAAACTAACCCTACTGGTACCTTGATCTTAGGACTTATACTCTGCAGAGCAGTGAGAAAATAAATATCTGTTACTCAAGCCACCCAGTTCATAGTGTTGTATTATGGCAGCTCTAGCTAATATAATCATATATATATATATATACATATATGTATATAAAATGCTAACTTCTGTGGTCTGTACATACCCTTACCCTCTCGCTTCTAGCCAATTCTCCAGCTCAGAGGTTTCAAGAAAAAAAGGAGAATGATATTTAGATATTTATTTCCTCCAGTTCCCTTTGCAGGGGATGGACCTTCTCTTGGCCATTTTAGATTAATAGTTTAATATATATATATATATATATATATATATATATATATATATATATATTATATATATATTATATATATATTATATATATATTTTTTATATATATATTATATATAAAATATATATATATATATTATATATATAATATATATATACATACACACACACACACACACACACACACTAAATATATATTAGAAGGCTAACTTCACTCTTTGTGTTCACTTTTGTGTGTGTGTGTGTGTGTGTGATTTTTTTCTCCCCTTTGAATCATTCCTGTAGGAGAGCCCATCATCAATTGTCCTGATTCTTAACTGTGTGTTGATTCTTCATGATTCTTCATGATTCTTCTTCAGAAGATCATGTGGAGGTTGTATACATGGTTTGAAAGTTGATCAATATTATTTCATCCTCTTTTAATTTTTAATTTTTTTTTTGAAATCTGTGTTGCCTGGAGACATTCAAGATTCTAGACAACAGATATGTGAAACAAATAATAATGAAAAGCATTCTAGGAAGGTACCGAATGCACTCTGTAGTCATAACGTATCATTGTTGAGATATTACCAAGAAAACAAGCCTTTATGATTCCAAGTCTACCTTAGATAGGCAAGTAACCCTTCTTTTAGATTGTAATGTTTTTGTAAAATATTAGCATTAGTAGTGGTTATGTCCCTCTTGGCAAGCCTAAAACAAAATAAAACTCCTGAAACTGTTTTGTATTCTACAGCTAATTGCCTAAAATTTAAACTAGTTTGTGATGTACTAAGGGCTTTGTATATGAAAATATACTTAAACTAATAATGAGAAAAGGCATAACCAAAAGAATAAAGAAAAAAAAAACTATGCAAAGGACATTGAGAAAATTGCTACTTGCTGTTTCTAGAAATTTCTTCTAATAGTCTTGGACAGATGCTGATTACTTGAAGATCTTGCATCTGCATTCAATTTCTCACATTAAACAAGAAGGGTCAAGATTATGTCAGTCATAAACACTCTTAAAAGAAATTAATATAAGACTAATATATAAACAAAAATGTCAACTTCGTGATTTAAAATGACATATGCATCTCAAATGCTGAATTATGCCAGTTAGGTTCAAAGAACTCTGAATGTCAGGAGATTAAACCATAAATTAGGTTATTACTCAGTAGGCCTAGAGTGAGATATTTTAAGGGATTATTTTCCATGAAAATGTCGTGGTAGGGTAATAAATATTCATATTTTTCTATTTCATCACCTTTTCTTTTCTAGTTTGTTTTAATTATATTTTTTCTCCACATAGACAAATTTTATTCTCAAGAGCACTATTTAGTGTTACAATCGTATACATAAATTGTAAATTATTAACCCTGTTTTGTTTTCGTTTGGTTTGCTTTGTTTCTAGACCCCATGAACTCTACAAGTCTTCTGTTAGGAAATGAAGGCATGCTTATATTTATGTTATGATAAATTCCTAATTAACTTAAAAATTTAACAATAAATTGTCTAATACCTATCATGTGGTAGGAGTTAAAGCTGAAGAACATAATTTCCTCCTCAATTGGTTTATAGAAAAATGGGAAATATGATATTTCATCTTAAATAGAAAAGAAACAAAATAAGAAACATAAATAATGAAGAAACATTTCATTAAACTGAAGAAAGTCATCAGGCCCCAATTGCAGGGTCTCTCAAGTTATTAAAAACATCTACTGACCTATTTGTTGCATATTCTCATATGATTGCCTATGATATTATTCCATAGTTTCCTAATATGATTTCTTAAATCCAAGCTAAAACGTATCTACTAGATAGTAATCATACATCAGAACACCAATAAAAGCACTATGTTAAGCAGCAAGGCATAAATATGAAAAATAAGCTTTGTTTCTGATTTCATAAAATACCAGACAATGTGGACTAGTCAACTAAGGGATGAATCAAAATTAAAAACACCTTAGCATAAATTTACTGCAAATTAAAAACAAATGGAGAAATAATAAATAATTTTGAAAGATAGAGAAGTGATGAATAGAAATGATAAGTATATTTTTAAAAGGTTACGTGACTTGAAAATGGAAGAGATGAACATTGATTCATTCAGGTAGTGCCATTTAAAATGAAATATCAAAATATAATTTTACCAGGCTATCATTATTTCGTTCCTTCTGATCTACACTGTAACTTCTTCACTCTTTGTGTTCACCAATGCTAACTTCTGTGGTCTGTATATACCCTTACCCTCTGGCTTCTAGCCAATTCTCCAGCTTAGGGCATTGACAGAGGTTTCAATAAAAAAAGGAGAATGATATTTAGATATTTATTTCCTCCAGTTCCCTTCTTGCAGGGGATGGACCTTCTCTTGGCCATTTTAGATTAATAGTTTAACTAACATTAAGATATGTGGGTCCCTCTATTGGCCAAAGTGAATTACCAGGCAAATTGGAATGCTTCTCTATAGTCAGTGCAATGCTGACTATGTTCAGAACACAATAAATTGACTGGAGTGTTATTTATGACTCTTGTTAAATTCTACTCAATAGTAATCCACAATCATCCAATAAATATTACAGACATTATTGCCAAAAACTCAGTTTCCGCGAAAGCAAAGGTTCATTCAGGTTTGTAAAGAATCCCTAACCAGCCGCACTGGGAGCCCCATATATGAGGAAGCATTGACTTAGGCTTTAGGAACAGCTCTTAAAGTAGGGAGGTAAGCAGCCATGTTATGTAATTCCTGATCCCATGCTTCCCCCAACCTTAGCAGTTTGATTGGTTAGCAATGTAGTCCCATGCATTAAAGCTCAGATTTTCTTTTGCAGATATTGAATGAGTGTCTTCCTTTCAACAAAGGTAAAGAATACAGTTTCTAGACTTAAAAAAATAGCAAAGACCAAATTTGGCTATTTTTTCCTTCTTTGTTTCACACTATCTTGTATGAAGAATATTGTCAACTCACCTCTTAGATTTCATGTGTAACAGTGACCAAATTTTCACTAACTCTTGACAATAGAGAGACACTGAAGAGATTTGTGTACCTTTTGCCCACAGAAGTTACAAAAATATACACCAAGGGGCAAACGAGGTGCATTGGGCCCACTCTCTTAGGTTTCTTTTTAGAATTACTCTCTGACCTTGTTTTCTATGCTTAAGTGTCTGGGATATGTGCACAAAATCAAAGTTGGCTATTTCTGCCTTCTGGCTTCTGTCAAGCAGTCACTCAACATAGCTTCTCTGTCTCAAACTGAGGTAATTCCTCCCTCCCTTTGTGTTTCAGGTCTTGAGGTGGTAGTGAAGCCCAATTATTACTAGGCGCAGGATTCTATCCCTTGTAATTTCATTACACACAATCCATACTCTTGTAAATAATGTTTTAAATAAAAGTTCAGTATATTAGAATATAAGCTTTTCATTTTTTTTCCTAGTAGGGCCCTTTCGATAAGGTTCCCAATATTTGCAAGAGTGCTGACTTGGTAATATTTTCAAGTACTGTTTTAGCTATAGATTACTGCAAAGTTTTCAGAAGGCATTTTTATCATATGTATTAAAAATCCTCAAAAGTTATTAGTTAGAATAGGCTAAACTGTAGTGTAATAAGTTACTCAAAAATTTTAGTCATTTAAAGAACAAGAAATTGTTTCTCAAGTAACAGTCCTGAACAAGTATGCAGGTGAGTGGAACACTTTTCTGCCGAATATGCATTAAGAAACTAAGGCCATAACAGATATTAAATTTAACCAGTGTTTCCAAGGGCAACTTGCCAATCATCCAAGATGGAAAAAGAACATAGAGTATCATACCAGGAGATTTTATTAGGAAGATCTGGAAGTGATGCCTATTGAATCTGCCTATCTTTGATTTGAGAAAAATTAACCACATAGCCATACCTAATTGCAAAGGAGGATGGAAAAATAATCTAGTTTTGTCCTCAATAAATGGGAGAACATATGTCAGTTGGTAGCAAGCAGGCTTTCCCAATTCAAGAAAGTTTCTGTAAAAATATTCGGGGCCACACAAATATGGGTATGCAAGGTTATATATCATGTTGTAATTTTTATAATAGGAAACTGGAGACAATTTATGATTGGTTAAATGAGTATAGCTCTTGTATTAATAATTTATTATGAAGCCATTTAAAATTACAAGTTAAAATATTTAAAACTTGGCTTGCTGTTATATATTTGTATATTCTTATTTTTAAAATATTTGATATGTATATATTTTTAAAAGCGGCAAAGAAAAAGAAAAAATATGAATTGTGATCTTTGTGTGTGGGTTTTTATATTTCTTTAAATTCTTCTGTGTTTCTAAATGATTCTACAATAATTATGTATAATTTTTATAATCAAAATAAAATGTATAAAATTATTTAGAGTAGTTATACAAGCATGTCATTTGAGCTACTTTAAATACAAATAGGAAGCAAATTACTTTTACAATGAAAAATATATTTTCCACATTGTCACTTGTTGGAAAAAGGGAACAGATTTTCCTCCCACATGTGAGAAGAAAATCACCTAGAGAAAGAGGCAAAACATGCGACACTTTAGTGCAAACCGAGACTTTTTCAGAATCATGTCAGGTTCTGAAAACAGAAGTTTATAACAGAAACTGTTTAGTAACATTAATCATAGCGTTTGGTACTGTCTTGCCCATAATGTCTAAATGTTTATTTAAAGATCTTGTTAGGGTTATAAAAGTACCTATATGCAGAGTTTTTATTAAATTTCATATTAAAATATCAAAATATTTGGGGTTTTTTTAATGTCCAATTATTAGAGGATTTTAATGGTGTTCGTATGTCAATAGTTATATTGAAACTAGGTCTCAAATAAAATATATCCATCTTGCTAATAAAAATATAGAGGAATCTTGAAAGTTGTGAATTTTTGTCTTTAATATGGCATATGTCCCTTTCAAACTGTAAGGGATGATAATTTTCTAAGCATGGATGAAGTTCAGTTTTCACTTTTAGATTTTATAACAGAATTTCTTAAACAGCCAATTTAAATTGTTTTGGTTCCTCCTCAAAGTTTGAGAAATATTCAAGGTCAAAAGAAAAAGAACTAAGTAAATGTGTATGTCTATGTGTATATGTATATACATGAACATTGTTAAAAAGCAAAATTCAACTGAGTAAATTTCAAGATCTAATTGGCTTTATTAAGTGGTTCATGAATTGGACACCATCCCCTCTCGCAAATAGAAACAATCTCCAATGAGCTGTACAGGATGGAAGGCTTTTATAGCCAGAAATGGGGAAAGAGTGGATTGTTCCAGGAAAGGTCACCTTTCCTTTAGGGAATGAAAGGGGTCTGTTGGACAGCTTACCTCAGTAGTGCTGACAAGGAAATTCCAGACTGACTAGTTAAGGTTAGATTCCTGGGAGGGGCTTAAAATGCAATTAGGTTAGGTGTTCAGTCTTCATTTGCTGATGTGGAGTTTTGCACAAGTGACTCAATTTGTGAACCTGTTATTTCTTAAATAAAAAAATATATATAGGGGCGCCTGGGTGGCTCAGTCGGTTAAGCGGCCGACTTGGGCTCAGGTCACGATCTCATGGTCCGTGAGTTCGAGCCCTGCGTCGGGCTCTGTGCTGCCGGTCAGAGCCTGGAGGCTGTTTCAGATTCTGTGTCTCCCTCTCTCTGACCCTCCCCTGTTCATGCTCTGTTTCTCTCTGTCTCAAAAATAAATAAATGTTAAAAAAAATTAAAAAATATATATATATGTATATATGTGTGTGTGTGTGTGTGTGTATATATACATATATATATATTTGCATATTTGCATATATATTCTGGCCATATTTGCATATATATATTATGGCCATATTATATGGCTCAGTCAGTTAAGCATCTGACTCTTGAGTTGGGTTCATGGGACTGAGCCCTACACCAGGTTTTGTGCTGACTGCACAGATCTTGCTTGGGATTCTCTCTCTCTCTCCACCCCGCTCTGTCTCTCACTCTCTATTTCTCTATCTCTCAAATAAACATTAAAAAATAAAGGTAAAGAAAACTTACACATATGCATGCAAAGTAATAATGAATATTGCTAGTAACTGAACATCAGACCCTTCTGATTGCCACCTGTGTGGTGATATTGCCTGATGTATTAAGCATAATCTCATTTCTTTCTCAGTTAACTACAGCTACATGGTTCTATTACCTCAGAATGTCATCATCATAAAATTATAAGGAAATTCACTGAAATAGCAGTCTCTCCCAACTTCCTCTTCATCTTCATCTTCCCCAAAAGGGGAGACTAAATAACACCTTTTTCCCCTATAAACACATTACTATGTATCACAAATACATAAGGATTTCACTATAATATCATTATCACACCAAAATATTTAAAATTATTAATTCATACCATGTAACTACAGTCTATGTTATTTTTCCAGAGTATCAAAAATATAGTTCTGCTGTTTTTTTTGTTGTTGTCTTTGATATTTGATTGAAGATCCAAATATGGCCCATTTTTAAACTTATTATAGCTTCTCCCTTAGTTTATCTTTTCTTGCCGAATGTAGTTGACCTTTGAGCAACATGGGGATTACGGGTGCCAATTCCTATGCAGTTGAAAATCTGTGTATAACTTTTGATCCCCCCCAAATTTAACTACCAATAGCCCACTAGTGACTATAAGCCTTACTAATAACACGAACAGTTGATTAAAACATATTGTGTATGTTGTATATATTATATACTATATTCTTATAATAAAGTATGCTAGAGAAAAGAAAATAATTTTTTCAAGTTTTTATTTGAATTCCAGTTAGTTAGCATACAGTGTAATATTAATTTCAGTCATGCAATATAGTGATCCAACACTGCCATCCAATACCAGGGGCTCATCACAAGTGTACTCCTTAATCCCCATCACCTATTCATCCATCACCCCACACACCTCCATCCTGGTAACCATCAGTTTGTTATCTATAGTTAAGAGTCTATTTATTGTTTTATTTCTCTCTGAGTGGAAAATATTATTAAGAAAATCATAAGGAAGACAAAATAGATTTACAGTACTGTACTGCATTTATAAAAATAAAAATAGGCCTATAAGTAGACTTATATGGTCAAACTCATGTTGTTCAAGGGTCGACTGTATTTATTTATTCATTATTTAAATGTAACCCCT
The DNA here is from genome assembly GCF_018350215.1 of Panthera leo. NCBI lineage: Eukaryota > Metazoa > Chordata > Mammalia > Carnivora > Felidae > Panthera > Panthera leo. The sequence continues at coordinate 218,845,778 of NC_056679.1, forward strand.
TGTACTCTGTAGAATTTCCCACTTTCTCTATTCAGGTTGTTTCATTTTCATGGTATCATTTAGCATATTTCTATATGGCCTAAGTTTTCTGTGAATGGGAAGTACGATTTTGACACTTGATAAATTCTAGCAAGGTCATTTTGAGTTACTCAGATAAGGGAAAATGGTTTAAATAATTGAGTTAAATAATTACCTTGCAAGAATAAGCTATAATAGAAATGGAAACTCGATGAATATTCTTTGAAAATTTTCAAATGGAATATGGGTTGATGGGAAGAGACATATTTATTTCTGATTTACTTAACTGAGGATTCAGTAATTGCCTGCACAGAGCACGAGTAAATGAATATAAATTAGAATGGCTTTCCCCTGTCCTACTCTTCTTCTCTAGGGACATACTACATGCAGATTATGTGTTGTTAAGAGTTGAAAACACAGAGACATTATTGTCTTTCAATAATCTTTTTATACACCAGGTTGCAGCATCTTCTTAAAAGATTTACATTGCTAATCTCTGCACTTCTCTTAAAATAAATACTTTTATAAATATCGTTGTCCCCTGCTAACTAAAGCAACACAGCCTTAGCTAGGCTGTGTCCTCATAACAAAGCCAGCAGGATCCCTTTCCAGGTGACCCTGAACAATCTCTATTTTTAGGATCCCTGATAACCGCAGAATTTCTTCAAAGGCGTGGGAAAAAGGGCTAAATAAAAGGTACATCCAGACTGAATGTAGCCACACATGTTTTTAATCTAAGCCTATTGTATAATATTTTAAAGAACTAAATGAGACTATGATGGACCAGAAATAACTTACATAATACATTATGATGAAGGTGTTTGTGTGTGTGTGTGTTGTTTTTGTTTTTGTTTGTTTTTGTTTTTGTTTTTTCAGATAAAGACAGCGGATTAATCCAACTTCGTACCTGAAAAATAAAATGCCAAGAAATAAAATAGTTATGTTAGCTTTGTATACAATATTGTTCAGAACCTCTGATTCCTGTTTGTACCACACATTTATTAGGTTACAATTGAACATTCTATTAATCTCACTAAAACTTTTGGGTGAAATTCAATTTTCACTAAACTCTGATGATAGTTTTATAAATAAAATTGTTGTAGCTATTAATATATTGGTATATAAACATTAAAAAAGACCACAGTCACCATGTATTCAATACACTCTGCATACAGTCATAGATGAGCTATTTGCACGTAAGATTTTAGGTGAATTAAATGACTTTAATGTTTTTTTCAAATTTCAAGATTCTATGAATATATTATTCCTGAAAAAATCTAAATGTATCTCCACAAATTTGGTTATGTATCACAAATTACCTGTAACTCCACAAATTACCTGTAACATGTAGTAATCTGATTCTTTTATTATACTTAATAAAATACAGCATCATTAAGCATAACATTTTCCATCACATTTTTTAATCAATGATTTAGCCTATCAGTTTAATTATATATGTTTGGTTGGAGAAGATAAGGATAATTTTAAAAACCAGTAACTCAAGTGTGACTGACTGCATTATCATTTGGTAAAGTTGAAAAGGGATATATTTCACTATTTGCACTTTGTAAAGAACAACTGTTTATATTTCTGGGCAGTTTGTTTTTTGAGCCTCCTTTCCCTCATTTGGCTCTAAAGACAACTATGTATTCTTTTGGCAAACAGCCCAACTTCATTGTCACTGCAATTGAATGGTATTGACCTCCCTAATTCCCCCCAATTGAGGAGTGGATATGTCTGGTCCATTAGAGAACCAAACCTCTCTGAAAAGTGATTGGGAAAGGAAATACATGGCAGAAACAAATCCTGTTTCACTTCCTTCTTTCTGGACATATGAGAAAATATATTTTCCAGCATCTCCTTCACTCAGGTAGCTGGATGTTACTGAATTCTTGGCAAGTCAGTTCAGAGTGTATTTTTGTGTGTGTGTGTTTTCTCTCTCTTCCCCTGCTATGGAGATTTTAAGGTCATGAGTTAGAGATGGCATGACGGAAGGGTGGGAAAGAGTCTTTTGACCTACATCAGTCATGGCTTGAGCAACAAATAATGCTTCCTTACGTTAAGCTACCATTACGGTATGTACTTACGACTGCAGCAAGTCCTAAACCTACTCCGACTGACAGGGATGGGCATGCAACCCCAGGCCGGTGAGACTTAGTTTAAATTGTTGCTGGAGCTATTATAAGTGTAATCAGTCCGTTTCTTTGTGTTGCCAAAAAAATAAAATGTAAAGTTAGATGTTGCTGGAGATCAACTTGTTTTGTGGGGAGATTCAGCTGAACTTAGGGTGGAAATAAAGAAGCAAGAGCATGATGTTATTAGACCATCTGAATGTTCATCTATAGCCATATTGGAACCTTTGAGTTACATAAGCTAATAAATGTTCCTTTTTTCTTAAGTCAATATGTGTTTTTGATCATTTGCATTTTAAAGAGCTAAAATTGATAATGGCCATAGAACTTCCAGTATGTTTTCTACAAACTTACAATGCCCATATTTTGACCTTTGAAGGTGAGGAGTCTCATTTAATTGATTTACTCTGTGACTATAGAAATGGCAATAAATAGAAAAGCTTCTCTTTTAAAATCTCCCTTATTTGATGTTCTACCAGAGAGCCAGCATCATTCTGATCCTGAAATGGTTCTGTGTTTTGCTTCTTGGTGCAACTTAATTAAAATTAACCTCCGGATAGTTTCTATTCACCATATTTTGTGTTAAAATATAAAAACTTACACATGCACACACATACACACACTTACATTATTACCGCTTTTAAAGTATAATTTAAAAATTATAGTTAAATCCTGATTCCACAGACAATTATAACATCCAAGCTCATGTTGAACACACGTTTGTTTGTTGAATCATATTTTTAGCTATGAAAGTATTTAATCCTATCACATACCTGCTGAGCTCTAGAAAATCTCTACTCCTTAAAAATCAATTTTACAAACTTAATTTTTCTTGTTTTTCCAATTTTATTAGGCTAAATCTTATAAGCTCTGTGTTAAAATTAAACTACAAAAACTTCCTGAATCTTATTTTTATTGATTTTTCCAGACACAGCTTTAAAAACGGCTGCTAGATAAACACTGCAGAAGAATTTTGTCCGGTGTATGAAGACTCTGAGGATTATTTATTTATATAGGATTATCTATGTGAATTTGAATTATAAATGTCCCATTTTAATTTAATGGACTGTATTTAAAACTTATTTTTTGTATGTGTTAAATCACAAATCAATTGGTGCCAATATTACAGCATATTTGTTCAAATTTTATTATTCTGGGTCCTCAACATCGGTTTACATATAGAGATGTAAAATACTATCATAATGAATATTGAAATGTAAAATAAAAATAATATTCTTTAGAAAAATACATAATTTATTTTAAGGAGAACACTTAAAAATATAGGCTCATCTTTTACAATATAGCCTTATTATCAACTAACAGAGTTAGCCTTCTCTTTCCCTTGAATTATAAGTTTTTCAGACCTCCTATAAGGTCTGTATTAATTTGTTTATTGATTGATTTAATAATTATGTATAGCTACTGGATTTACTGTAAACTATTGATCCCACTCCTAAAGGTTGCCTGCAGACTGAACTCAACACTACTGAAATATTTCACTAATATAAGTTAAGAGAATTGTTATTTTTTACCCTTATGTCTGAATACTGTCAGTTGAGTAATGTAAATAAGCCTGATTAACTGTTTCAGGAAGCAGAGTCGTAAAGCAAACGAACTAAAATTCTAAAACCCTTTGTTTACATGGACTGATTACTTTCCAAAAATTGTGTCTGCTAAATTTTGTCCTTTCAATGCTGGTCAAGATGTCTAGTGCAATGCAACCATATAAAAGAGTTAAATTAGTTATTGCAAATAACCCAGAGACATCTGCTAATATTGTTAAATCAAACTCCATGTCTCCATTTAAGTCATTGAATAAATAAAGAAGTACTTATATGTAATGATGACATTTGAAAATGGTCCATTATTCAACAGTTTTTCAACTAAATAGAACACCTTCCAAACAAGAACATGATCTGGTGTACATCTGAGATACAAGGTTCTTAAAACATGCTCTGAAATTAGTTATCTGTAGTAAATACAGACTATGCCTTGATTATAGGTAAGTCTACTTAAATAAGGTGAATTCATTATGGCTTATGCAAACACAGGTTTCTTCATAGATTTCTTCATTGGAAGACCACACTGTGCTGGGCTTAGAGAAAGCCAAAGAACACTTAAAGAAAGCTAATTAATATCCAACAGCTACACCACATGGTGGAGTGGATCAGTGACAGAAATGGCAACAGTGGACTTTTAGACACCAGGCTTCCTATTACTTGCTTATGGAGAGTGTTATTTTCCTTTAGATTATATAAGGTGGGGGTTGCAAATACAAATGCTCAAGAAGGCAGATTTTTTTTTACATTTTGAAGGGGACAGCAAAATATCTAGTTATTGAAATATATGAGATTTCCCAATTGAAAATATTGCCTATATTAGTTTTAGAAACAACAATTTGCAGTCTAAACAAAATACATTAAACAAGACGTTTCTACCACATGAGTGACCAGAGTGTGATTTAAGTGCCCAAGGGCCTTGAATAATACAGTGGAGATAAGAAGGAAGAAACAGCATGTAAAAACCGTGCTCCTGGCAATCAAACATGTTTAGTACCCAAGGAAGACTTACGTTTCCCTCAGCTTGACTAACTTTTAGATGCTTCTACCTGACTCTAGACCCTGACCTCTTTTTTTCTTAGAATATTTACTCTAGAAAACTTATAAACTCTTTCTGTGCCCTGTTGAGATGAAGTTTCTTGCCAGTTTTACAAACCAGTAAAGCCCTTGTCAAGTTCCTGGGAGCCATCCCTTTGAACTGTAATCATCAAGGATAACAGCACTACCATCTGCCTCTGTCAGTAAGAAGGCAAGAGGCTAACTGTAATGGGCAGTAATGAGCAAATACAAATGACCGTGAAAAAAAAAAAAAAAAAAACAAAACCCTTGCAAACTCAGGAAAAACTGAATGCACCTGGCACATCCTATACACCAATGCCACCCCTCTGAGGTCCTCAGTACTTTTGTACTAACTTACTTACTCCAGGGCTTAAGAACCCTCCCACCTTTCCTCTGAGTGGAATTGAGGTCAAAGTGAATTCTGTCCCTTCTCCACTCTTCCAATAGCCATGAAGAAAGTCTTCCTTGACTGTTGAAATTTGTTCAGTGTAATTTTTGTTTTGACAGTGTTTCAACATTTTAAACTTCATTTAGAGAAATAGGAGGAATGTGATTAATTATACTCCAGGCATGTTAGACTCATTTGTTCAGATTACACACTGCAGTTACTTGTGTTCAATGGATTTTGCCCATTGGGCAGGTTCCTAGGCAAGAGTAGTTTAGTTTTCTCCTGTATGTCTCATGACGAGAAGGGTATTCGGTTGATAACAGGCACTCACTGCATGTGTTTTGAGTGACATGAATATGATATAGATAAATAGGTCTGTCCAAGCCACTAAACTAGTTACCCTGTGAACAACAACAACAACAACAACAAAAGGATAAAAGGGTTTAAAAATGATAAGAGTCAGAAGTGGTAGAGTCGAAAGTGCACAAGTTTTAGTAAGCTGGATGTTATTTTGATACAACTGCATTCATTTATTGGCTATATGATCACAGATGACATTGTTATCCTGTTTCACTACAGTGTGTTTATTAGAGAGATAATAGCAACATTATCAAATATTATGTCGAAGGCTTTTGATATTTAGAAGTTTTTGATAACATTGTAAAATAATAGTTAAATATGGTTTATTATCCTCAATTTTTTACTCTAAAATAATTACTGTAAGCAAGATTGTACTGATTTATGTTGGGGTAATATATAATTATTTGGGAAAGATACTGAATAGAGATATTAGGAGTTGTAATCATTTGAAACTCTTCCTGTTTTCAATCCTATTAGGACTTTAGTTTCTGTTGTTATTAAAAAAAAAAAAAAACTGACATGTTTTTTCCCTACCATGAATTCCTTTTCATACTTCCAGAACATTTTCAAGGATTATTTTGACTATCATATCTCTGCTAAGCCAATAATAGGGTCATTCACTCTGTGTTCTTTTAGTGTCTTTTATATATTCCTGATATAAAACACATTTTAATGCATTGTACTTGTGTATATTTGACTAAACTGAGACCTTCTTCATGTAGGAAATATGACTATTTTATTGTTTCTTGGAGGCCTATCATCTGTGTCTGGCATATAATACATCCTCGATATTCAATTTTTGATTGGTTGGCTGGCTGGCTGACTGAGGCCATTTTTGTCAATTTTTGTTCAAAGTGAATAAAACATGAGGAATTAAGAGAAACTTTTAAGATAAATAAAAGCAAAATTATTTTTAGCCACTTCCAAAAATAACAATTTTGCAAAGATTAATAGATTGGAATAATAGGCTTTGGTTGACTTGAAATGCCCAGAATATACCGAAAATACTTCATTTTTGTCGCTCAAAATTATCCTTATTTGTTTATTGTTAATGGACTGACAGATACAAAGGAGAAAATACACGCACACACCCCACACACACTTAGAATGTCTCTCTGTGCCACTGTTTGACAAAATAAAATGTGTCAGGAATATTATAATAATTTCTATTTGGCTCTGCAAATTATTGTTTGCAAAGTCAGAATGCTTCGTGGTTTTGAACAGACATCAACATGAATTGCTTTAAAGATACCAGCATTTATTATGTCATTTCTCTGTGCTGGGCACCAGCTACATATTTTCTGTTCCATTTAATCTACAGGTTAATCCTTGGGTTTCCTTATTTCTGGAAAGAATCTTATGATTAGAAAATAACTTTGTCTAAGTTCTCTCAGCTAATATGAGGTAAAATCCAAATTTGGGTATAGGGATCTAAGACTCTAAACCTTATGTTTTTAATGTATCGTCCTATATTCCACTTGTTCAGAAACACCTGCACAGACTCTTAAACCTTTACAGTTTATAATAAAGGTCGTTAATGAAAGGCTGAATACATTTGCATTATGTAATAACCTTGGCTTTAGCACAGTATAGGAATGGAATGTATGTGCCTAAAGTATAGATATTATGCTAAAAGATTGATGTAAAAATATGTCTTGAGTATATTCTTTGCCCCAGTGGAGGTCAAACAGAAATAATTCATTTTGGAAGAGAGAGAGCAATAACTTTTCTAGAAGAATAGAAAGGGATGGCAACCTTGTTGTACCCAAGGCCTCATAGATATCATGTAACCTTCTCATTTTTACAACTAACAGATAATTTCATATGGATTCATTACTTTATAAAGAAGAAGGAGTGCAAGAGAGAAAGAGAGTCTATGAAAGGCATTTTATGATACCCATTATGTGCAATCAAGTTAATGATGAAACTGCATTTTCTGTAGTACTCCAAAGAATTAGAAGCATAGAAATACAAATCACACCTTCTTAATTAGAACAAATTAATTACTAAAAATGATGAAAACAATTTGCAATCAATTTATTCTCCCTCAAATTACATATTAGTTTCTATATGTATTTCTAGCTAGAAGTACAATTTTTGTTTATTAACATTTGTTACCAAGTACTGTATATCATCCATAATTCTGGGTTATTAAATTCCTGAAGCATGCAGTACAGCAAACTTAATAGATTTTATGCAAATTGTTATATAACAAAATAAGAGCAGATGCTACTCATCACATCAGAATCTTTCAAAAACAGCTTCAAATTTTTGTTAAAATTAAACAAAACATACAGGTACCTTTGTGGCCATTAACTTATTTTAACCCATTCCTTATAACTGTTTTGAGCCATTCTCATAACCTTTTGCACCACATTATGATAAAATGTCTGATACAACATTCTTTTGTATTAAGTTACTATCTTTGAGTTCTTATTAGGATCTATGGGATAATTTACGCATACCAACATTTTCACTGCCGAACAAGGTATGGATAAATAGAGGACAAAATTCAGCTTTGGGTATAGCTCAACAGTTAAACTACAAACACCATGAAAATTTTAAGTGCCTAGTTTTGTGTTTATATGTATTAATATATAAAATAAGCATGTAAATACCTGCTCACAAACGTACACATTTATAACCTATGTCATTTCAGTTGTGTTTTCTTTCTAAATTCAAGAAATACAATACAGAGATAATTGTCTCAAGAACAATTATATGTAGACATTAAATCTGAATGCAGCACATTTTTTAAATAAGTTTTTTTCAAAGTTTATTTTTGAGAGACAGAGACAGAGGGTGAACAGAGAGAGAGAGGGAGACACAGAATCCAAAGCAGTCTCCAGGCTCTGAGCTGTTAACACAGAGCCCAAGATGGGGCTCAAAGTCACAAACCATGAGATCATGACCTGAGCCACCCAGACATCCCTGAATGTGGTACACTTTTTAATTCTGTGATTTTACTAATCTTTGTATACAGACAGAACATTGAATTTCATAATTATACTGAACTTTTATAAAATAGCTCTTAGAGTTATGACAGTGCAAATAATGATTTGTTGAGGAATTCACATACATTTTTATTTAAATTTTGAAAATTACATAGTGCAAGTGTTCATTTTGGGTATAGGCAAAGAAATCAAACATAAGTTGTGATAGCTGAAGTAAGTTTGAGGAAGGTCACTTTCTCAGTCTACTGGTCTCCTAAAAAAAAAAAAAAGTGTATGAAATCACATGAGACAATGTATGTATCAAGCTAAACACAGTGATTCTGCTCCTTATGTAATGAAGAGTTTAATTTGAGATATAATCGGGCAAAACAAGGAGAGACGCATATGTATCTTTATAGGACACAAGAGAGCCAAAAGAGTCTTATTCATTATTGTATTTCTCAGTGGAGAGATATAAAGGGATCTTCCATTGTGCTTATACTATGAGATATTTCAACACAAAATTTTTGAAAATGAAAGTAAGCATGGGAACTGGAAATTGAGCAAAGAAACAAACAGGTGTAATGAATTAACAGGTGAAATAAACAGGTCAAAGTGTTTGGAAACCATATTGAAAAAAATAATTTCCCTTGGATTATTAACAAAATTCACATTATCACAGTACAGTAAAATAATAACATATTAACAAAATATTTAAACTACCTAACCACTTAAAAATTAGGTGAACCTCAAGATACCTATTTGATCAAGTGGAAAATTCTTTATTTTATAGACAGTATTTGGCAAATAATATAAATATCTATGGATTATGGTTATAATTCTCACAGATATATATATTAATTCATGTTATTTTTATTAATTGAGAATAATTGAAAATGAATGGACAGAACATGGTTATTTGATAATTTATGAGTTTATTCTTCAGAATTAAAAGCTTTCATCAATTTTAACAGTAACTTCTCCAAGGAAAATTAAAGATACTTTTAAAAATAACACTCAAAATTATATCATAACTCAAAAATATATTAACAATAAATAATCAAGGTTTATAGGTTAAAAGTATCTTGAATATACACCACAATTGCATTTCAGTAAATGGAGACTAATGAATAATTCTTTAATGGTAAAATAAATGGCAGAAAAATCAGATTTCCTCAATTTAGGGAATCATATAACATAATTTTATTTTAAATTGTAGATTTCCCCCACAAACTTAAAAATTGACTTTAAAATTCACATGGAAAATGAAATGCATAAAAGATAGAATAGTATGTGTACTGTTGCCATAAATTATATAAAGGTATTATAAAATCCATTGATTAAATAATTGTGATGCTGGCCCAGCAACAAATATGCAGATCAATGAGCAGAACACAAATTATTAATTAAAGAAGAAATTTATTAGATAAAACCGGCATTTCAAATCAGACAGGAAACGTGTGGATTATTCAATGAATAACATGATTAACAGTTGTTAATAATGTAGTTGCTATTTCTGATCTGTCAGCTTTCCTTTGAAATAGTGATGTGGCTCTATTCTTAATGCTTAGAATCTTTGTTGTTATTTTAATTATAGTGTGTTTCTTTTGATCATTTTAAGACTTTTGCCCAATTTGAATGTTGTAATATAGATAATTTTTAATATCAACAGTATTATCTCTTTAAATATGATTCATATTAAGCTTACTTTCTTTACTTTTAGTTATAAGAATATATTTAAGAATAAAAATGTGTTAAATAGTTATATACATATACATCTCTATATCGTATAGAGCTTTTTAAGATGATCTTGGCTTTGTTTCCCTTAAGATCCTAGAGAGATTTCTTTTTAAATATTAAAAATAGAAACAATCACCTAGGGGAGGGAAAAAGCCATGGACTGAGACATCTTGAGATACTAATTACTTGAAAATTTTAATATGAAGTCCTTAAAAGCTATGGAAGCTATCATAAGTCCTCACTACTTTTTTTAATGTAGTATACAATTGTATGAGTGCAAACATCAAGTTTATGAACTATGCTTAAACTTTTTAGCAACATAGAAGTCAACCCTAGACAATTGTGAAAATAAAACAAGTTCTCTGAAACGTGAGCCCTGAGATTTTTTAAATATGTTGGTCAAGTTGCAGCAAGGAACAGTCTGGCACAGCTCAGGGTAGAAGAAAATATGTGTTAAAGCACTGCTGTTAGTGGTACTGTCCAGATACTTTGAAAAAAGGTCAAGAGCAACGAAATGACTTTTGAGAGATTTAATTATAAGTAATTTTATTAGTAACTATATGAAATACCAGCACACAGTATATACGAATGCCTTTGGGAATTAAACGAACACAAATTTTATAAACACAAAAATTAACCTGAACCCATTCTTTGTAACATAAACAAACATGAGCCCCAGAGAGATCTTAGACTTAAATATAAAGAATAAAGTTACAAAAGTTTTAGGAAAAAACACATTAGAATACATTTGGAACCTTGACTAAGGCACAGACTTTTTAGAAAACCAAAGAAAAATATATAAAAAGCAAATTGACAAGTTAGTTTGCATAAAAATTAATAGTCACAGATTGAAAGAAAACATTTGATAAAGAAATTATTTCTTGTTTTTTGTTTGTTTATTTGTTTTGTTTTGATTTTTTTTGAAAAGCAGCTCACCTTATTGGGGGGAGAGTACCGCACGTGACCAACAGATGAAGGCAGCCCAGCGGGCACCCTGCACATCACACTCAAAAAGGGACACAGGAGGTTTTACTAAGAAAGATCAACTGGAACATGGGTTCCTCTGGGCAACTTTCCCAACCTGATCCCTCTGAGGAGTCAGGACACTCCAACAGATAGAGCCCCTCAGGGGTGCCGCCTTGTTTTTTGTTTTTGTTTTTGTTTTTTATAAAGAACATTTTCTTTAGATTTTTTGGAGTCTTCATTTGTTGCTTTCATTCTAGGTTCTCTCAAGGCCATCAGACCAACTTCTGTACAGATTGTCTGGATGTCGGCCCCAGAGAAGCCGTCTTTAGCCATGATCAAGTCATCCAGCGTAACATCATTGGCCAAGGTCATCCTGCTTGCATGCATCTGAAAGATGTGCTTCTTAGCCTTTTCATCGGGCAGGGGGAACATAATTTTCCTGTCAATGCAGCCTGGTCTGGTGAGTACTGAATCCAAAGTTACCATTCGGTTTGTGGCCATGATCACTTACATGACACCCCTTGAATCAAATCCATCCAACTGGTTCAACAGTTCCAACATTGTTCATTGAATTTCTCTCTCACCACTGGAATTTGAGACATAACTTTTTGTTCTAGTGGCATCAATTTCATCAATAAACACGATGGATGGTGCATATTCTTCTGCAACTCGAAACAATTCCTGAAGGAGGTTAGGCCCATCATCTAGAGACTTCTGAATAAGTTCAGAACTAATCACTCAAAAAAGTGGCTGAGGTTTGGTTTGCTACTGCTTTGGCTAATAAGGTTTCACCTGTGCCAGGTGGCACAGAATGACCCCCTTTCGGGTACTTTATGCCCATCTCTTCATAATATTCATGATGAGTTTGAGGAAGCTCCACAGATTCCTTAATTTCCTGGATTTGGTTGTCCAGCCCCCCAACAGCAGCATAGGTTTCCTGGCGGGGGTGCTTTTTTACCTTCATCACTGTGATCAAGGGTCTGTGTCATCCATGAGGACCTTTATGATGGCATATACCTTGTGGCTAAGCAAGACTGAGCAGCCTGGCTGCAGCAGATCCTTGTCTACAAAGTAAAGAATGCTGACATAGTGTTCTGAGCCCACAGATGTAGACACGATGGCATGATTGCCCTCAATGATCTCTTCCAACATTCCTACTGACATTGGGTTCCCTTCAGATCATCCACCTTTGGTCTTTCCTCCTCTTGCTTTTCTTCTAAAAGTTTCATTTGTTCCTGATCTCTAATGAATTCTTCCTCCATGAGAAAATAGTCTTTTCAGTAACTTTAACTGGCATGGAGTGTGAGGTATCTCCGTGGCAGCTTGCTGGCAGCATCTGATCTCCTTGTCTTCTTTTTCTTTTTCCCCACTCTAGTTGGCCTGGGAGGTTTGTATTTCTTTTCCTTGTCCTTTTCATCCTTCTTGCCACCTCCAGGGCCATGACCACCTCTCTGACTTTGACCCATCTTGCTTCAGCCCCTCCAACCGCCACTGCCAGAAGTGCTGATAATTAAATTATTCCTGAAATAGATAAAAAATTTCAAAGTTCAATAATAAGAAAGCAAACAATACAATAAAAAGGAACTCAAAATACTTGAACTAAACTACAACAAAGTAGAATTACGGATAGAAAATAAGCACATCAAAAAAAAAAAAGTTCAACATCTTTAGGCATTAGAGAAATGCCAATTAATACCAAAATGAAATGCTACTACACACCTGCCTACAGGAATGGATAAAATTGAGGCAAATAAATAAGCAAAACTGATCATACCAAGAATTGGTGAATATGTGGAGTGCAACTAGAAATCCTGTACATTGTGGAAGAACTGTAAAATTATATAATAATTCTGGAAAATAGTGTGGTCATTTATTACAAATTTATATATGTGCTAACCATGTGAACTAAAGATCCCTCCCATGTATTTACTCCAGAGAAATAAAAACTTATGTTTGCACATAGCCTTTATGCAAAGGTTTATCATAGCTCTATTCATAACCAGTAAAAAGCATAAACAACCCAAATGCCCCTCAATCAAGTAATGGACAAACTCTATTTATCCATGCAATGAAAGTAATAAAAAGAAATAAACTACAGATACATGCAACAAAAAGAATCTATCAAATACATTATGCTAAGAGAAAATAGGGAAACTCAAAAGGCTGTGCAAGTATTCCTCATAACATATTAGCAAATCACATCCACAATGTTTAAAAATAATTATATTCTGTGACTAACTGGGATATATTCCAGATATGCAAGTCTGGTAACTTATTTGAAAATCAATCAGTGTAATATACCACATCAATAGGCTAAGAAGAAAATCATATGCTCATAGCAATGGATGCAGAAAAGGCGTTTAAAAATCAATACCCATGTATGATAAATACTCTCACACAAACTTGGAATAGAGGGGATCTTTCTCAACTCGATAAGGACACTTTCAACAAATCTACAACAAACATCATGTTTGACATTAAAAGAGTGATTATTTTCCCTGTAAGTTTAGGGACAAGACAAAGATGTCCACTCTCATTCCATATAGTACTGGAAGTTTTTCCCATTTTAAAGAGTAAAAAAATGGCAATGAAAATCATACACATTGAAAGGAAGAAATAAAACTCTCACTATTTGAAAATGGGATGATTATTTGTATTGAGGAAAAAAAAACCTCAGAATTAATAAGTGAATTCAGCAAGATTGCAAATATAAGACCAACATACAAAAAAATCACATTTGTACTAACAATAAATATATGGAGACCAAAAAGTAATACTCAGAAAAACGCTCCAGTGAAATACTTAGATGCAAATTTAACAAAATATGCTATAGGATCTATATGCTAAAAATTACAAATTACTACTGAGATAAAGAATTCTTAATGGAGAGACATAGTATGTTCAAAGATTTGAAGACAATGTAGAAAAGATGTCAACATTTAATGAAATCCCTATCAAAATCCAAGCAAGATTCAGACATAGACAACATTATTCTACATTTTATATGGAAAGGAAGAGACTTTAGAATAACTAAAACAGCACTGAAAAATAAGAATAAAATGGGAGGGATCACTTTGCCTGATGGTAATGCCAACCCTGTAGCTATAGCAATTAAGAGAATGTGGAACAGTAGTTCCTCCTCATCTGTGGGGGGATGTTCCAAGAACCCCGATGGATGCCTGAAACCACAGATATTACTGAAACCTATATGTACTGTTTTTTCCAATACATACGTACTTATGATAATATTTAATTTACAAACTAGGCAGAGTAAGTGGTTAACAACAATAACGAATAATAAAGTAGAACAATTTTAATAATATACCATAATGAAAGTGACCATAGATCTCAGAGACTTCAGCATATGATTTTTTTCTTTTCTTATAAAATTGAGAATTTCTACTTTTTAAATGTTTAAACATTTTTAGTACAAAAAGGTAATAATAACACACATACAACAAGAGAATGAATTAAAAATCAAACACCAAACAAAGAAAAGCCCAAGCAGATAGTTTCATTGGCAAATTCCACCAGATAAATGAAGAATTAGCAACCATCTTTATCAAATTCTTCTGAGAAATAGAAGAAGAGGAAACATACTGCACTTATTCAGTGAGGTAAATGTCATTCTGATAGCAAAACCAGACAAAGAATTCACAAGTTAAAAAACCAAGACAGGGTGCCTGGGTGGCTCAGATGAATCCAACCCTTGGTTTGTGCTCAGGTCATGATCATGGGATCAAGCCCAACATTGGACCCTGCGTTGAGTGTGGAGACTGCTTAAGATTCTGTCTCTCTCTCTCTCTCTCTCTCCTTCTTCCCCTGTCTCCCACACTCTCTCTCTCTCAAGTAAATACATTGAAAATAAAACAAATATCCCATATAAATAAAGATTTAAAACTCCTCCACGAATTATGTATCCAACAGCCTATCAGAAGGATTATATGTCATGCATTTAACATCAATCTTTTAACAATTATTCCAAAAACTAGAAGAGTAAGGAAAATTTCTCAATTCATTCTATGAGGATAGTATTATGCTATTATGAAGCCAGAGAAAGGCATCATAGAGAAGAAAACTAAAGGTTAATATCTCTTAAGGAGATAGACACAATAATTCTCAGTAAGATACTAGAACACAAATCTAGTGGTATATTAAAAGACTTTTACACCGACTATGGAACTGACTTAGGAGTGCAGAGTTGAGTCAACATAAAATAACCATTCAATGTAACAACACCATATTAATAGAACAAGAATATCATCATCAAAATAGACTCCAAAAAAGCATTTGACAAAACTCAGGGCCCTTTTCACTATAAAGCAATAAAAAATTTAGGAACAGATGAGATTTCCTCCAAACAAAGAGCAACTACAAAAATCTCACTCCTAACATAATGCATAATGGTGAAAGATTAAATGCTTTCCCACTAACATCTGAAACGACAAGAGTGTTCCCTGTCATCACTTCTATTTACATTGTACCGCAGGTGCTACAGGTCCTAGAGAGGGCAGTTAGGGAAGGAAATGAAACAAAACGCATCGGGATTAGAAAGGGAGAAAGAGGGGAGCCTGGGTGGCTCAGTCAGTTAAGTGTCAGGCTCTTGACTTCGGCTCAGGTCATGATCTTGCAGTTTGTGGGTTTGAGTCCTGCATCAGGCTCTGTGCTGACAGCATGGAGCCTGCTTGGGATTCTTTCTCTCTTTCTCTCTCTCTCTGTCCCCCACCGTCCGTGTGCTATGTTTCTCTCTCTCTCTCAAAATAGATGAATAAACTTAAAAATTAAAAAAAAAAGGGTGGAGGAAACTGTCTCTATTTGCACATGAAATGATATTATGTGAAAAAAATCCTCAGGAATCCAGAATACCTATTAGGCTGGTAAGTAATTTCAGCAAGTTTACAGGATATGAGACCAATATACAAAACTCAATCTCATTTCTGCCTGCTAGGAAAAAATAACCAAAAATGAAAATAGGAAAATAATTCCATTTACAGCAGCATAACACAGTCTAAATACTTGGAAATAAGTTTAAGAAAAGGAAGCACAAGACTCGAACACTGAAAATTACAAAACGTTATCTAAAGATATTAAAGATACATGAAAAAAAATGGAAAGGTATTTTGAGTTCTTGGATAAGCACTAGTCTGTAAATGATCTATAGATTCAATGAAATACTATCAAAATTCCAGATGGCTTTTTGTAGTTTATAAACTGATCCTAAAATTAATATGCAAATTCAAGGAAACCCCAAGAGTCAAACAGTCATGACAACAGAGTAGGAAAACTCATGCTTTTTGATTAAAAAGGCTTACATTTCCTGCCTGAGTTTCCAGCCTACTGTCCTGCCCCGCAATCTCAGACTCATGACTGCGACTTCAACTCTTGCCTGAGTTTCCAGTTGGCTGGTCTGCCGTGTAGATTTCAAAGTCACCAGACTCCACAACTGTGTGAGCAGGATGGAAACTGGACAAGATATTTGTATTACAGTCTTCAAGCAGAATTCCTTCCTTTCAGGGAAACCCCAGTTTCTGCTTATGAGGCCTTCAAGTGATTGCATGAGACCCACTCACATTATCAAGGGTAATTTGTCGTTGTTTTTAGCTTAAAATTAACTCTTTGTAGATGTTATTCACAAAATACTTTCACCACAACACCTAAGTATTGTTTGACCAAACTGACCACCATATTCTATACTTATAAGTATATGCTTACAAATTTACACATTGGTAAAAATGTGTTTACCAAATTGATACCCCCATGGGAAGAAAACATGTTTAAAGATTGCTGTGTTTTCCCATTAACACAAATAAACTGAGTTATTTTTTCTTTCTTTACCTTTGACTACTTTCTAATATCCAAATATGATTTGCTTTTTCCACAGTTTACAAGATGAATAGATGAAATAATTCAGGAGGAAGGAAAGATCAAGAGAGGTGTTAACATTTTATGCAGTGTGACTATCCCTAGTCCTTCCTTTCTTTCTTTCTTTCTTTCTTTCTTTCTTTCTTTCTTTCTTTCTTTCTTTCTTCTTTCTTTCTTTCCTTTTCTTTCTCTCTCTCTCTCTCTCTTTTTTTTTCTTTTTTATGGGGAGAGAGAATGAGAGAGAGAGAGAGAAGAATCTTAAGCAGGCTCCAAGTTCAGCATGGAGCCCTATACAGGGCTTTACTCCACGACCCTGGGATCATGACTTGAGCCAAAATCAAAAGTCAAATGCCCAACTGACTAAGCCACCCAGGCACTTCTTATAGCAGTTTGTAAAAAACAGTAATAATAGTACAGGGATGACTGGAAGCTAGGACTAAAAGAGTACATTTTGCTAAAATGGAAAAAAAAAAATGATAGTAAACATATATTCCCATTAGCCCTAAGAAATAATTAAAAGGAATATTTTGAGGTCATAACAAAAAATGATAATTATAATAAAACTGCTTTCTATTATTAAAATTATTTGAATATTCTTATATTCCTTTCAACAATGATTACTTCTTGTTGTTTCTCTCTAAAGTTTTATATATAAAGCTGCCCTTTGCATAAAAGTAATCTAAAACCATTGTTTCTATTAAATATATTGACTTCATATTTTCTCATATGTATGCAAATATATTGTTTACTTTTTGAGAAATAATAATTTTCCATTTGTTAATTATGCCTCTAAAAAAGAAAAATCTTAGAGCTGAAACAGGGCCATAATTTGAAGCTAAAATAAAATTATACACTCCAAGAAGTATAATTTAAAAATTAGGTTAATGTGTTCACCTGCAAGACCTTTTATTAATACCTAAGGAGACTGAGAAAAAAAAATCCCGTGTGATTTAGTTATGATTCAAATTTTTCTACTTACAAGATGTGGCTGTTCTTGTCTATGAGATCAATAATATATTAAAAAGGTGTTCAGTCCACATTCTGTAACTTAAATGGACCAAAATAAGAAACTGCTTGTTTGACTAACCCAGAGTAACCTAATATATTCTCAATATCTAATGAAAATCAATTATTTATTACTTATTGCTCATCTAACTGGATTAGTTGAGTTAGTGGTTACCCTCATTGAATTACTTTCAAATTGAACTGCTGTTCAAATACTAGAGCAGTCCTTGTTACCTACTTTATTTAAATGTGGTGAAGCAGTGAGCTAACATAGAAGCAAAGACGTCAGGGATTTTTATGTGTAGTCATGACATACTAAACTGATAAGAGTAATCTTAAATTTTCCATTCTTAATTACCTTTCTAGCACTTAATGCATGCAAGCTTGATTATTTTGAAAACTTCTGGCAATATTTATAGTAAAATGGAATTACTATTTTAGGTACTAGGTTTACAAATATTGTGTAACCAGTAGAAGCAGGAAGAAGGAGTCTTGCAATGAGAACTTACGTGACCGTGCACAAGTACTTATATCCTCTAGTTTCAGGGTCCATAGTGGTGAAAGAAACTGTTGAGTTTAATTAGCAATTCCTAAAATGTGATTCTATGGAGAAATTCAATATAACTTTAACTGGCACATGGATGAAATTTAAAAATTGTTACATCTAAAAATGAAGTAGGGAATTCAAACTATTTTCTAATATTTCAACTACAACTACTGAACATAATCAATGAGTAAAAAGTATTTCATCCCTGGAATGGAACGCTCAATGTTGCTTTGCCTATGTGGATATTTCATTATAGATAGAAAGAGAAAAATTAACCTGAACTATCTCTCAGTATAAAAAGTAATGACCATGACTGAAAAAAATATTGGTCTAAGCACAGTTGAAATGGCTAATGAATTTTCTCAGTAGGGACCTTACATTTTAAATATTTCTTCAGATATACCACTTTATGGTATCCTAAACTGAATATTACTCATCATTTTCAAGGGATAGGAGAATTGATTTTTCTAAATAAGAGTGAATAGCAGTGACTAAAAAGGTATATAGGAGAATCCATGTAAAAACATAAAGAAATAGCAAAACCCTAGAATTTTTATAGTGATTTAAACAATCATGTTCTCTATAACACAAAAATAAGACAAAATGCATGCTTGCAGACACTGAATCTTTAGAAAATATATAATATTCACTGCACATTTGGCAATATTTTATCTACTTTGCTCAGTTTGAGAATGGGTTGCATTAGTAAATAGGGAATCATTTAATTCAGTACTCATTTCTAAAATTTGCTGAGATTAAAATTTCTATTTCACTATTAATTGAAAGCTAAAGCTAAATGGGTATTTATTGTAAGAATTAATATAACATTAATATACGTATATGTGTGTATGTATGTGTATATATACATATATACACATATATATGTGTACATATGTATATATATACGTGTATATATATATATAGAGAGAGAGACTATATATATGTGTGTGTGTATATATATATATATATATATATATTCTAAGGTATCTGAGACTATTTTGCCTGAAAATTTCCTTGTAACACATGAGTCAGCAAACTCATAAAGAAGTCAGGTAGTAAATATTTTAAATTTTGTGGGCACTTGGTCTGTATGACAAATTCTTAAGTCTGTCACTGTAATATGAAAACAGCCATAAAATATACATAAAGAATGGGGGGGATTTTTTCCAATAAAACTTTATTTACAAAAACAGGCAACAGGCCACATTTGGACCTCTGGACAGATTTGGTCCATGGGTGGTAGCTTACTGATCCATTTTAATGCAACAGGGCATGCAGTATTAAAAATTATTTCTATGAAAACTCTTAGCTATTCCCTACACAAAATCAACTGTAAGTCAGTAAGTATCAATATATTATTGTCCTCATTTTATACAGTCTTTGTGTAACTATGTCCATACTAATCTGTATAAAATGCAACGCATTCTAATTAAGTTTGGTGAAAACAATTCTGAATATTTTCAAACTTTTAGAAGTTTTATTTGATTATTTAAACCTGAAGGGAGAATAGAGAAAGATAATTGCAACTAACAAACATGTAAATGCAGATAATATGCGTTAATACTAGTTACAGACCACTCAGTAGCATTTAAGTTTCTAGAACCTAGGTTTATTATTTTCAAGTGTGAAAGCAGTACCTCAGAGTAATTTTTTATATTAGAAACCTGTTTTTGAAAAAGGTGAGCTGTAACCAATGTGGGCTTACGTATCAGCCTCCCATATAGACCATGAAAAGCTCTATTAGCACATTTCCTAATTATTCATTTTCTTATTGAAAAATCACAATAAAATGAAGTCAAATCTAAATCTCTCTTAGATTTTTTTCTTTAACAGTATAAGGAATAGTAAATCAATTTATCCTACATGAAAATAGGAAAAAAAATTAGTTGGCTACATAATTAATTTGACCACTGGCTAATAGAGTGAAAACTCACACACAGTAAAAAGAAACAAAATAAAAATAAATATATATATAATTTATAATATATGTTATTTATAAATATATTTATATTTATATTATATTTATATATTTATTTTTATATTTCACCTAAATACCTTAGGAGAATAAAGGCTAAAGATTGCAACCTATTGTAGCCAGAAATGTGCCTCAAAAATGAGGGCATGTTCTGGAGGAATTTTGTAAAAGGTAAGGTTTATATATTTTTTTAAAAAAATTGTTTTTTATATAATTTAAAAACACTACAACTAACACAGTATCATAAGAGTGACTTCTTTGACCTACATTTACATATGTACTTTCATGACTTAGAGAAAGACAAATACAAACGTATTTCATTTAGAATACTGAGTTTGAAACTGCTGGGAAGAAATGGTCACCACTGCAGGTAGATCTATTTGAGTTAAGTTGGAGGAATATGGAAACATGATCTGAACTAAAGGAGAATGAAAGGATCTGTGGCCTGCCTTGGTGTCCTTGCAAAGGGGAAGTGTCAAGACCCAAAAATTCAACATAGGTTTCAAATTCAACTTGTTCACCAGCTATATATACTGCTAGGGATAAAAGGTGAGTAAGCCATTGATCATCCTCTTAAAGGTCTTAGTAAGGTAAGTTAATCATCACTGTCACATTACCATGAAGCAGAGCATGGGGGATGGGCCCAAAGATTTTGTTGTATAGATAGGGAAAAAATGTGTTATGTCTATAATCAAGGTACTCACACAATAAATACTTTTTGAACTGAACTGAGATTCAGGTCCATTATTCAGTTTCACATAGTGACATCTAGAGTGCATTATGTATAGAAGTTTTATATAATGAGATAAGGAGGGGGAAAAACAAAACAAAAGAGAATATGTAAGCCTGGAATCAAGAAACTTACCACCATGGGGTGGGGGGAAGGGCAAAACAAAACAAACCCTTTTTTAAGATATTAATTTTAGAGAATATAGGCTGGTTATTTAGTAGAATGTTCCTTATTCTGGCCTTTTTCTAATGAAGACAACACAATTTATTTATCCAATCTGTACAGCTGTTTGGATTCTTCCCAGTTTGACTATTATGAATGTTTAACAATATGCACATTCATGTACCTGACTTTCTGTTGTCCATATACTTATCAAATATGTACCTAGCAGTAAAACTGCTGAGTCATTGACTATGCATTTGCATTTTGTTTGTTTGTTTTTAGAGTACATAATTTATTTAAGTTCCAGTTAGTTAATATACAGTGTAGTATTGGTTTCAGGAGTAGAACCCAGTGATTTATTACTTACATACAACACCTATTGCTCATCCCAAGTGCCTTCCTTAATGCCCATCACCCATTTAGCCAATCCCCTCCGACCACCCCTCCAGCAACCCTCAGTTTGTTCTCTGTAAAAAGAGGGAGGCAAACCAACAGAGATGGAGGTAAACCTTAATTTGACTTTATCTCATGTTTTCTCATCATTAGATCCTGGTAACCCATTTTGGCCAGAAAATAACAGAAATGTTGATGTGTCCTTCTCACTGAATTATATTAAGAGCCATTTGACATCTCATTATTAGTGATAATAACTCTTATCACTTGGTCAAGGCAGTGTCTGTTAAGATTTGCTGTTATAAAGTTGCCATTTTACTCTTTCCACCACTAAATATCTACAGGAAATAATTTAGGATTCTGTAAATATCTTCTTTTTCATCATACTTTTGACCAATAGCTTTAGCATCCATTGATGGTTTTTGCCATTATGTTTTGTAATTATTGCATTTTCCAAATTGTGACTTTCCATTTCCATCTCTGTTTCTGCATTTTTAGGTTGAAATTTTGCTGTAAGGAGAAGCTTTCCCTTCTATGTCACTTATTTATTTATTAAATTGTGTATATATATATATATATACATATATATGTATATATATATGTATGTGTATATATGTATATATGTGTATATACATATATGTATGTGTGTATATATATATATATATATATGTATATATATATATATATATATATATATATCAGTGTGGGCTCATGGGTTCTTACTTTGTTAATGGGTTATAATATGTTACTGTCATTATTTATGTGATGATCAAATAGTCCCCAGTTCAGCTACTTCAAGATGATTGCTGTTTTCATTAAACATAACTTTACCATTCTTTAGTCACTTCCTTATTGGCTTGCACTCCCAGAAAATGTCAAGATCATGAAAGACAAAAGCAGATTGAAGGGCCATTCCAGATTAAATTAAAAATTAATTATAACTGAATGTAGCATATATATATATATATATATATATATATATATATATATATACACACACATATACATATATTAAATCCACAGACTGAATTTTCTTTTACTATAA
This sequence comes from Panthera leo, assembly GCF_018350215.1. NCBI lineage: Eukaryota > Metazoa > Chordata > Mammalia > Carnivora > Felidae > Panthera > Panthera leo. The sequence goes on from NC_056679.1 coordinate 218,868,652, forward strand.
AATAAACTAGTAAGCAATTGGCAAAATTTGAATATAGAAGAAATAATAACATTGTAACAGTATGTGTACCTGGCTTTGACCATTATAGCATACATATGTAACATATTCTTGCTTTTTGGAGATACACATATGGACACATTAAGAGGTAATGGAGCATCATGTCTAAACTTACTTTTAAGTATTTCAACATTTCAGAAAGAGACACATAGAGAAAAAATTTGTTTCTAATGTGGGAAACGTTTAACATTTAGTGATTCTGTGTAGAGGGTACATGGTGATACTTTGGATTAATCTGGAAATTTTATTTAAGTGTGAAATAATGTCAAAATAAAACACAATTTAAAAAAAAAATACAAGTTCAAAGATCAGCCATGCTTCCATGTGCACAAGTATATATACATCCATATCCATATATGTTTACTCAGGACAAGAGGTTACAGTGCTTGGAGATCAAATGGTTTGTGTTAGATTATTACCTGGCAGAGCCCACCTCCCCCTAGATACAAGAAATATGGTTTTGATTTATTTATTTATTTACTTACTTACTTACTTACTTACTTGCTTAATAGTTTTGATTTACTCCAGGCTTTGGAAAGAAATGACATAACCTCTCAACTCCATTCCTGTTTAGGGAAAGAGAAAAAAAAAAAAAAAGCTTTCTGAATGGTAAAAAAATTTAATGTCTAGTCTAGAGCTATTATAGATAAATTAACAGCTTTCAAGCCCAAATTCTGTATAATACATTGAGAATATTTTGTTACTTGTGAGCAGTATAAAGATTAGTGGTACAGATTTTTGTAATAAGACAATATTCAATAAGTTATATTGATATGAGCATGAATATTAAGTATAAAAGAACAGATTGAATTAAAATAAGATATATTTACTTTACCCTTTATTTTAAATGCTGAACTCAGTTATATTCCTAAACATTTTTGTTTTCTGGAATTTAATTATATCTTTCAAAAGTTTATCTTTCCTAGACAAAATTTTGATCTGTGCTATTTACTAATGACTTTAGTACAGATATTTTGCTAAAAATATAGATTGCTTGGCAACAATCCTGTTTTATGGTAACTACCAAAAATGACATTGTCTGATGTTTAAAATTAGTCCACCCTAAAAAAAAAAGGCAGAAAGTTGAAAGCCAAAAAAAAAAAAAAAAAAAAAAAGTGGGAAGTCAAACATGTAAGTAGATATGTAAGGTGAATCCCATTTAATCTCAATCGTAGAACCAGAGTTAAATTGTCTATTGTTAGGTTCCAAGGTCATTAAGAAAGATGTTTAACTTTAATCCTGTGTGTACATTTTACATTTTACTCAGAGACATCATAATCTGAACTATAAGAATTCATTCATCGCCCATGGTTAGTATTCAAGAAATTTGCAAATCTTGTGAATTCGGATGTAAAATATTTTTGTGTGCATATGTGATTTATCATTTAATACACCCATGGGTAGAACTTCTATAGCTTTTATTAGATTCTCAAGTGGGGCTGTGGTGAAAAGGTTTATTATATGGTCAATTCATATTTTTATCACAATGGATTCCTCAGAGTGTTCTCTGAACTGTATCCTTTTAAAGAGGATTGTATAGTCTCATAACAATAAAGTAATTGAGATTGCTTTCTTTATCAAAAATTTAATTATCAGCAAAGTATGCATCTAACCATCAGATAGCATAAAGTTTAAGATGCACCAAAAATAAAAGCCTTTAAATTTTACAATTAGAAAATAGTTCTTCACGATCAATAAAATTAAAGCACGCATAACCTTTTTTTTAACTACACTAGGGTCATAGGATAGTATAAAATGTGCCTATAGCACATAAAAAAATAACTTGAGTGCTACATAAAATTGCCTGAAACATGTGCTAGTTCTGGCAACATATTGTTAGGCATCTCAATTCAGTAGGGTAAGCACTAATATTGTAGGTATGAGCCCTTAGATAAACATCAAAAGGATTTTATGTTATAAATGGGCAAAAACATGACTTTCATATCTTATAAATCAAATCAGTAGCACAATGACAACAAGGAAAGGAAATGAAACTTGAGTTTCAACATAAGCAGGAGATTCTATACAATTACTTATGGAGAAGGGCTACAGCACACAGCTGATACCCAATAAGGTTTCAGAAAGATGCCTAAAATGGATGATGCCAAGAATAATCCTCAGACTAAGTTCTCCAAAGCAAGTTACCCATACAAAGAGAGACAACAACAAGAACAAAACAAACAAACAAACAAAATCCTTCTTTAAGACAAGAGCAAAGATTTGTAAGGGCTGGTGGTGACAGCTTCTGTGGACTCTCTTTTAATACAATAGAGAAGAATCAGGGACAGTTTGGGTACTGAGGAAATATACAATTTCTTGCAAGTCTGTTATTTATGGAGTCTCTAAATGGGGAACATCTCTGAGGTTGGCAAACTGTTGGCTTGTAGAAAATAAAGGGCTAAAATAAATCATTTAAACACAAGCATTTCTGCCTTGATCACTGGCTTCTCCATGCATTGATGTATATATCCTGCTAATAGCAGGTCATAAAAGAGCTCATATCATTAAACAGTGTTTGGTACTCATTATGTGCAAACATTTGCACAAAACAGAAAAATAATCTATGAGAACACAAGAGAAAGGAAAAAGAAAACGAAAATAGCAGACAACTTTGACAAAACATTTTTAAAAAGGTTGCCAAGAGGACAAATGAGATATACAAAAGCTTAGGGAGAACTGTCAAAGCATCTGAAGGAGAGGGTTGTGAGTTAGCAGAACTCAAGATGAAATTACCAGAAAAAATTAAATGGTCACATTCTAAAATACGAATAACAAAAATAGTGCCAAAAACATTACAATCCCTGTAGCCATTCTAACATGTCTGAGGTGATAGTTCATTGTGGCTTTGATTTGCATTTCCCTGTTGATTAGCAATGTTGAGCATATTTTCATAGACTTGTAGGCCACTTCTATGTCTTCTTTTAAAAAATACCTTCAATTAATTTCTTATTTTTAATTGGATTGTTTTTTTGCATTGAAGTTTGGGAGTTCTTTCTATATTTTGGAGATAAACCCCTTATCACCTATAGGCTTTTCTAGCAGTTTCTCCCATTCCATAGGTGGCCTTTTTACTTTCTGTTTTTTGTTTTTTGTTTTCTTCTGTGCAGAAGCTTCTTAGTTTAATGTTTTGTTTTGTTGTTGTTGTTGTTGTTGTTGTTGTTGTTGTTTGCCTTTGCTATCTTTGTTGTTGGTGTATATCCAAGAAATCATTTCCTAGATCCCTGTCAAGAAACTTTTCCATTTTTCTTGGATTTCAATGGTTTCAGATCTGACATTTAAGTTTAATTCATTTTGAATTATTTTTTGTGTGTAATTAGGATAAAGTACCAATTTAATTCTTTTGGATGTTGATATTCAGTTTTCCCTACATCATTTACTAAAGAGACTATCCTTTCCAAATCACGTATTCTTGGCAGGAATTCTTGTTAATGATCAGTTCACTATATATGCATGAGTTTACTTGGGGGCTCTCTATTCTATTCCATTATTATTTATGTCTATTTTTATGCCAATACCATACTCCTTTGATTATTAGGGCTTTGTATTATATTTTAAAATCAGGAATTGTGTTGTTTCTAGCTTTGTTCTTTTAGCATGAAAATGCTTTGGCTATTTGGTATCTCTCTTGGTTCCAAAGAAAATATTTTAGGATTATTTTTTCTGTATGTAAAAAGTATCTTTGAGATTTTGATAGATTTGCATTGAATTGTAGATTGCTTTAGGTAGGTAGATGGATATTTTAATAATATTAATGCTTCCAATCCATGAACACAGGATGTCTTTCCATTTATTTGCATCTCCTTTAATTTCTTTCATTAGTGTTTTATGGTTTTCAGCATATAGATTTTTCACTTCCTTGTTTAGGTTTGTTCCTAAGTATTTTTTTTTCTTTTGTGTGTTATTGTAAATAAATTGTCTTCTTATTTTTCTTTTGGATATTTCATTGATGATATGTAGAAATACAATGGATTTTTGTATATTAATTTTGTATCCTGCAACTTTTCTGAATCTATTAGTTCTAACAGTGTTTTGTAGAGTTTTTAGAATTTTCTGCATATAAGATCTTGTTATCTGCAAACAGATCATTTTGCTTCTGTCCTTCTGATTCAAATGCTTTTATTTGTTTTTCTTGTCTAATTGCTGTGTCTAGGAGTTCCAGTATTATGTTGAGTAGTAATGAAAATAGTAGGCATCCTTGCCTTAAGCCTTTTTCTAAATTAGAAGAAAATATTTTAGTTTCTCACCGTTAAGTATAATGTTAGCTATGGGTATTCATATATGGCTTTTACTGTGTTGTAGTAAGTTTCTCCTGTGCATAATTTGTTGAGAATTTTTACCATGAAAGGGTGTTCAATTTTGCCAAATGCATGTTCTGCAGCTATCGAGATGATTATATGATTTTTGTCCGTAATTCTATTAATGTGGTGTATCTAATTAATTGATTTTTGTAGGTTGAATGATGCTTATATCCCAGTGACAAATTCCACTAGGTCATAGTGTATGAGTATTTTAATGTACGTTGAATTTGGCTTGCTAATATTTTGTTGAGGAATTTTGAGTTCATGTTCATCGTTTTGTAGTGTTTTTCTGGCTTTAGCATCAGGATGATTTGGGCCTCATAAAATGAGTTTGGGAGCTTTCTGCTTCTAATTTTTTGTAAAAGTTTAAGAGGGATTGGCATATATGTGTGTGTGTGTATATATATATATATATATATATATATATATATATATATATATAAAATATTTGGTAGATTTCATCTGTGAATCCATCTGGTCTTGGGCTTTTCTTTGTTGGGAGAGTTTTGGTTATTGATATAAAATCTCTTTATTTGTTATTGGTTCATTCTTTTTGATTCAGTCTCAAAGGCTGTGTGTTTCTAGCAATTTATCTATTTCTTCTGCATTATCCAGTTTGTGGTCATGTAATTATTCATATTAGTTCTTAACTATCTCTGGCATTGGTTGTAATGTCTCCTCTTTTCATTTTTCATTTTAGTTATTTGAGTGTTCTTTTTATCTTAGACTAGTTTAGAATTTATTGATTTTATTTGTTCAAAAAATGAGGCCTTAATCAATTTTTCTATTGTTTTTCTATTCTGTACTTCATTTATTTTTACTTTAAATCTTTTTTGTTTCCTGTCTTCTGGTAAATCGGGGCTTAGTTCCTCTTTTCCTAGGTCTTTGAAGTATGAAGTTGGGTTGTTTGCTTGAAATCTTTCTACTTAATCTTTTAACTTTATTGTTTTAATTAAAAATTGTATGTATTAAAATGTACAACATGAAGCATTATTATTATAGTCAAGCTTTTAACGTACCCATCTTCTCACATAATTACTGTGTGTGTGATAAGAGCACATAAATACTACTCCCCTAGCAAATTTCTGGTATATAATACTGTAGCTGTAGTACTAGAGCTATAGTCATCATGCTATACATTGGATCTCTGGACTCTTTCATGTAAATGTTTACATGAATTACATCAACATCATGCAGATGTTACATAGTTCCCTCTTAGTACCGCATTTGCTGTATTCCATAAGTTATGGGATTTTTTTTTAATATTCCTTTCTCCTAGATAGTTTCTAATTTCCCTTTTGAAATCTTCCTTGACCCAATGGTTGTTCCAGAGTATACTGTTTAATTTCCCTGTATTATGAGTTTTCCCAACTTCATTTCAATATTGATTTCTAATTTTATTTCATTGTTGTTTGAAAAGACACTTAGAGGGATACCTGTGTGCCTCAGTCGGTTGAGCGTCCAACTCTTGGTTTAGGTTCAGGTCATGATTTCACAGTTTCGTGAGTTCAAGCCCCACATTGGGCTCCACACTTGACATTCCAGAGCCTGCTTGGGATTATTTCTCCTCCTGTCTCTCTGCATTCACAGTGCCTCCCCCATTCACACTGTCCCTGTCTCTCTCAAGATAAATTTTTAAAAAAGTTTTAAAAAAAGAAAATATAGAATTATTTCAATCTCCTTATTTTGTAAGACTTATTTTGTGACCTAGCATGTGACCTATTCTAGAAAATGTTCCGTGTATGCTTAAAAAGAATGTATATTCTGCTGATGTTGGGCAGAATGTTCTGTATATGCCTGTCAGGTCTGTTTTGTTTATAGCATTGTTCAAGACTGTTGTGTCCTTATTGATTTTCTTTCTGGTTGAATTATCCATTATTTAAAATGAGGTATTGAAGTATCCTACCATTATAGTATTTGTGTCTATTTCTCCCTTTAGATCAATTGATATTTGCTTTATATATTTAGGTGCATTGATTTTGGATGCATATATATTTATAATTTTATATCTTACTTTTGAACTGGCTCTTTTGTTATTATGTAATCACCTAGTTTGTCTCTGGTGATAGTTTTTGATATATACTTTATTTTATCTGACATAAGTATAACCACCAAGCTCTTTTTATTTACATTTGCATGGAATATCTTTTCCTATCCAATCACTTTCAGCTTATGTATTGTCTTTAAATCTAAGGGAATCTCTTCTAGACACTATATAGTTGACTTCTTTATATTTTTAATTTTTTTAAATAAAAAGTATATAAATTTGAGAGGCCAAACATGATGATTTGATAGGCATACACATAGTGAAATGGTTATCATAGTCAAACTAATTAGCATATAGATCTCCGTACAGTTATCATCTGTGTCTGTGTGTGTTGAGAACACCAGAGATCTATTTTCTAAGTAATTTTCCAAAATAAAATGCAATATTATTAACTATATTTACCATGATGTACACTAGATTTTTAGAATTTAATAATCCTATGAAACTGTAACTCTGTACCCTTTAACCAATATCACCCCCGTTTACCCCAGAATAACCTCTGCTTCTATAAATTCAACTTCTGGAGATTCAATATATACTTATAGTGAGATGATGTAGCATTTTTTATGTGTCTGGTTTATTTTCCTTAGCATAATATTCTCTAGCTTAATCCATGTTGTCACAAACAGTAAGATCTCCTTCTTTTTTGAAGGTGAATAATATTCCATTATATATATATATATATATATATATATATATATATATATAGTACTAATATAATTTCCTTTGGATATACACCCAGAAGAGTGATGGTGGTGAGTCTTCTTTTTTAATCCAATCATCCCACTGTCTTCTTTTTCCAGCTGTATTGAAATATAACTGACATATAATGTTGTGTAAGCTTAAAGTGTACAATATGATGATTCAATCACACATATATATTGTGAAATAATTACCACACTAGGCTTAGTTAGCACCTCCATCACCTCACATAATTATCATTTCTTTTTTGTGGTGAGAACATCTAAGATCTACTCTCCTAGCAACTTTTAGTATATAATATAGTATTGTAAACTATAATCACCATGTTATACATTTATACATTCAATCTTCAGAACTTATTCATCTTGTAACCAGAAGTTTATACCCTAGGATGCATATTTCTTTATTTCCCCCATCCCCAGTTCCTGGAAACTACTATTTTAGTATGAGTTCAGTTTTTTTGATTCCATATACAAGTGATATAATATAGTATTTGTCTTACTATCTATATCTTATTTCATTAAGCACAATATTCTCAAGCTTCATCCCTGCTGTCACAAATTGCAGAATTTCTTTATTACTCATGGCTGACTAATATTCCATTGTAAATACATATATCATATTGTCGACCTCAATGGCCTATGGACCTGGGGCTGCAAAGGAACTGAGAAAAAGAGATGACAGTATAGCGAGGCACAGGGGACCCCGAGCCAACAGCCTGAGGCACCAAGGTTTATTGTACATCTTCTTATATACATTTTCAGGAAAAACAGATAAGCAATGATTAACAACAGAAGCTTAGCAAAGCATGTCAACAATGTACATCTGATTCAGTTATTGTACGTATCTTGCTTACAAGAGCAGTCTTGCAGACACACATGTTCCGATAAGAATCTTTATGACAGAAGCAAAGACAAAGAAGGGAGTGAATGCACTGTGCTATATACAGCTGGCTTCCTTTAAGCAAAACACCCCTATCTGCGTACTAAAGAACAGGCCACATTTCCCAAGGGCAATTCACTCAAGTCCTTTCAGGTTATTTTTAATCTTACGATCTGGACTTTTCTCAGAGATCTTGGAGCCTGAATGAATATGAGCCTATATGGTCATTGTGATATTCTGTTTCCCATACCATATATTCATTGATGAACACCGGTTATGTCCATATCTTGGTTGCTGTGAATAATGCTGCAGTGAACATGGAGGTACAGGTAGGGCTTCAAGATCCTGATTTCATTTCACTTGAATATAAACCCAAAGTGGGATTGCTGGATTATATGGTAGCTCTATTTTTAATTTTTAGGGGAATTTAAGTACTGTGTTCAATACTGGCTGTACCTATTTATATCCCCACCAAGAGAGCACAAGAGTTCCCTTTTCTTTACATCTTCACCAACCCTTGTTATCTCTTGCCTTTTTTTAATAGGGAAGAAATAATATCTCATTGTGGGTTTGTGCTGATAACAAGTTAACTTCAATCGCATACAAAAACTCTACCCATTTCCTCCTCACTTATACGTTTTGACGTTACAATTTACCTCTTCGTATATTTTGTATTCATTAACAAATTATTGTAGCTGTAGATATTTTTCATATATATTTTTTGTGTTTTAGCCTTTATACTAGACTTAAATGGTTAATACACCACCATATTACAGTATTGGGGTATTCTGAATTAGACTGTATACTTACCTTTACCAGCGTGTTATATGTTTTCATGTTTTCATGTTATTAATTAGTGTAAGTCAGGTCTAGGGGTAATGAAATTCTTCAGCTTCTGTTTGTCTGTGAAAGTCTTTATATCTCCTTCATTTCTGAAGGACAGCTTTGCCAGACAGAGTACTCTTGGTTGACAGGTTTTTGTTTGTTTGCTTGCTTGCTTGCTTGCTTCAGCACTTCAAATATATCATCTCATTCTTCCAGGACTGCGAAGTTTTTGCTGAGAAACACACTATAAGCATCATGAGAGTTCCCTTGTGAGTTACAGACTTCTTTTCTCTTGACACTTTAAGATTCTTGTTTGTCTTTGATTTTTGACAGTTATGTTTTCATGTATCTTGGAGATCTCTTTAAGTTCTGTTCTTTTGGTAACCTATAAGCCTATCTATCAGAACAGATACAGAAATCTCTCCCCAAATTTGGAAAGCTCTCAGCCATTTTTCTTTAAGCCTCCTGTTCTCCCTTTTCTCACTTTCTTCTGGGACTTCAGTAATTCACTATTGCTTCTTTTGATGGTATTCTATAGATTATATAGACTTTTTGCACTTTTTTTCATGTTGCTAATCTTTGTTCTCTGATTGGATATTCTCAAAGTTCTTATCTTCTACTTTACATGCTTTTCTTCTGTTTAATCCATGTTTCTGTTGATGCTCTCTATTGCACTTTTCTTTTCACTCATTGTATTCTTCTGCTCCAGAATTTGTTTGGTTCTTTTTTATGATTTCTGTCTCTTTGTTAAACTTTTCATTTTGCTTGTATATAATTTTCCTGATTTTATTGAGTTGTCTTTATGTGTTTTTCTTGTAGCTAACTGAGCTTCCCTAAAGCAGCTACTTTGAACTCTTTATCAGGTAAATCACATATCTTTCCACCTTTGGGGTTGGTTACTGGAAGATTATCACCATCCTTTGTTAGTGTTATGTTTCCTTGACTTTTCAATGTCTCTTTGAAGTCTTTTGTTGCTGTCTTCACATTTGCAATAGCAGTACCTCTTCCAGTTTTTACTAACTAACTAGGAGACAAATACCTTCCATCATCCCTGCTAGGGTTCTGAAACTTTCTAGACCTTCTATGGGTATACCTGCTTTATGTTTTCTACTTCCTCTGTGGCAGACTTATTAAGCTTCTATGCCTTCTCTTAGTCACACAAGGCACTAGGCTGGATGTGACAGTATCCCTTTTGCTTTCTCAAGTGTGGAGTTGAGGCTCAAGCTTATGATCTCTTTCTGGCCTACAGATTTGGTTCACCTCTCTGTTCATGCTCACTAGCCAGCTGTCAAAGCACACTCTAACCTCCATTGTTATTGCACAGAGAACAAGGCACAATGTGGGGGTGTGTGCATGGGAGTGAAGTTCATTGAGTACTGGGGATGCCTTTGGCCCAGTTTTGAGCACCCAAAGGTAGACATTCCCAGCAGCTCATGGACAGGTTTCTTGATGGAGTTTACGAAGCATTTAGTAGGATCCACATCCCTTTAATGCCCTCTGAGAGTCCTATCTGCCACTTTCCCAGCCTCTTTCCACCTTCCAGTTATGCAGCTCATGATTCAGTACACTGGATGCAGCAAGAGAGAAATATGCCTTTTTGGCAATGTCCCACACAGCTCAGGAAGCTAAGCATTCATTTATAATCTCTTACTTTCCTTGCAGGAGAAATTGCAAATTAGTAAGAACTCTCTTGGCATTAAGCTGAAGGAGAGGTGATATGGATATAAACTCATATTGTTCCTTTTACCTTCTCCAATGTGTCTTTCTTTCTTTCTTTCTTTCTTTCTTTCTTTCTTTCTTTCTTTCTTTCTATTTATTTATTTATTTATTTATTTATTTATTTATTTTCCCTCTTATGGTATGCTACATTTTCTAAACTGGAAAACCACACTTCCACAAAGGTGCTCCTTGCCATGAAAGATTATCTAAGACGTTGTTTCACAGGGGGCTCTTGGACTAAGGATGAAAGGGCCTGGAGCTTGTTTTGGCCAAAGTCTATGTACCTGTTATTCAATGCACAAGGAGGCAAGACTTCTCCTGGGTCCCTTGACGTATGGTGCTGGATTGCACAGTTCCCACAAAGGCACTCTTGTACATGAATGGATGCCAAATTGTTATTTTTTATAGGGCAGAGGTAGAGAATACAATAAGAGAAGTCGTATTCAGCCATGTTGCAGACATCATTCCCATTCTGTCTTTTGGCTGGTGAGTTTAATCCATCATTTAAAGTAATTATTGATAGGTAAGGACTTTCCATTCATAGTTTATTTATTGTTTTTTTTTGTCTGTTTTGTAGTTCTCTTGTTCCTCTCTTCCTTTCTTGCTGTCCCTCTTTCTGGTGTTATTTGTTATTATTGTTGTTGTTATATGCTTTGATTCTTTTCTCTTTATTGTGTAATTAATATAGATTCTATCTTCGTGGTTGACATGAAGCTTGCACTGAATTGCTTATAGTTGTAATTGTCTATTTTAAGCTGATGACAACTTAGCTCTAACTGCATATAAAAATTCTAAAGTTTTATTTCATTTAAGTTATTGATATCAGAGTTTACATATTTTGTACTGTGTATCCATTAATAAATGCTTGTAGTTATAATTATTAATACTTTTGTCTCTTAATTTTTATATTAAAGTTAAAAATAATTTATGTACCACCTATACAATACTATAATATTCTGTTTATATATTGACCTGTGCCAGTGAGAATTTTTGGGTAGACTATTGACACAACCTCTCTAAATTTGGCATATGAAAACAGGCATACAAGGATAAGTCTGAGCACTATCCATAGCATAGATATATAGACACCTGGTGTTGGTTACCTTAATTACATGCATTCAATATCCTTAAAAACTCCTGAGGCTTAATAGGAGAAACCAGAAAAAAATAAAATAATAATAATTATAAATAAAATAAAAAGCTTTTCATATGTGCCAATGGATTTTCCATGTTCCTAAATTTCATTGGTTTGCTATGTTTACCAACCATCAAAATTCCTATAGATTTTTGCTGTAGTAAAAGATGAAGTATACTTGGTAGCACGAAAAAAAAGAATGTTCCCTTTTATTTTTCTCTAAAGATCTTGTTAATTTGCAGATGCTCTGCTTTCATGATCTGAATTTCCTCCCTAATACCACCAATCATACGGATACCACCCTTGAAGCCAAGTATACCACATCAACATATAAAAGTTAAAATGCTTGATTTCTTGCTTAAAGTCCAAAATCTTTTCTCTGTATATACTGTCCTTAGCTGATTGTCTACATCTCTAAGCACTGAGTTTATCTGTAAGGGATAACTCCCAAATTCATATCACAGCTCAAACCCTTTTTCTGCTGAAAAATTTTATAAACAGTAACCTATTTAGCATCTTCAACTTGGATATTTCATTGATTTTTGAAATCTAAAATTTCTAATATTCACCCATTCTCATAATTCTACTGTTTCTCAACTAGCAAACTTTTTCTGATAGTGGATGTTTATTAGTCTTTCTCCATTTCAATAAATACTGTAATACATTCACTCATTCAACAGCTATGTATTGGCTTATTGCTAGAATTTGCGAGTAGAGGGGTAATGGTAAAGGAAAAGTGTTTTATTTTTATGGCTTATTGATTTTCATTCTAGCATAGAAAACTCTTCTGCACCTGCAGTTTATACAAGCAGTCTTTATATTTTCTTTCAGTATTGAGATATTTTTTCTGCACTAAGATTTTCAATAAAACTTGAATTTAAATTTTAAATTTAAATTAAATTAAATTTAAATTCATGTAAATCATGTCTGATATTTACGTTGTTTTTCCTCTCAGAATCCTAGAGTAAACAATTTGTTAAATAACCCCATCCATTTCCCACGGTTACAATGCTACCTTTATTAAATATTAAGTTCTCATACATTCTTGGATGTATTTCTGTTCTTGCTATCATTTTCTATTAATTTATTTGCCTGTTTTCAGACCAATGCTATCTTTTCTAAATATAGTTAAATTATTATAAAATTTGATATCTGGTAGGGCAAATCTATCACTATATATTTTTTTCATTTAAAGTTTCTAATTTTCTCACAAATTTTATTTGATAAATAATGAGTTATTTTGCTAAGCAAAATTATAAAATAAAATTAGTAACAAACTCAATATGTTGTAATTCTAAATGGAATCTCAGTACAATTATATAGTACCTTAGAATTACTGTGGACAATTAGTTTCTTCATTTATCCAATATATTCTTTCAACAAAATGGCTTTCTTTGCTCATTGAAATATCTAACATTCATTTAGAAATAATTTTACTTATAAGGTACTGTTCTCATTATAAATAAATTTTTTCTCCATTTTTATTAATAATGTTTAAATAATTATAAAGAACTTAATGTATATGTGTATTAAAATCTCCAGACACTTTAATAAATTATTTTGTTACATAGTTATAACATATGTACAGATATGTGCATACAGACACATATATTTGTTATCTTGGTCCTTTTAAATTTTCATGTATGCAATGGCATCTTCACTAGACAATTCTGTCTCTACTTTTCAAATATTTATTCTGTTTATTGAGATTTTTTAAACATAACTTACCAGTTTTTAATCTCCACAACATAGTTAAATTGTGATGTAGTTGGCAGCTTTCAAATAAATGACTTTGTCTTTTGCAGCATTTTCTCAGTGTTTTGGCATTCTGAAATTAGGTGGGAATTTTCTTTCCTATCTAATTAACACAACTACCATTATTACGAGCCTGCCTTGGCAGTTAACCCTTGTGGTCATTATTGCCAGCTGCAGGCTGGGTTGTTTTCTGTTTGTTCTGTTTTGTTTTTTGTTTGTTTTGTTTTGTTTTGTTTTGGTTTGGTTTTGTTTGAAACCATGGCAAATAGCTCCCACTTAGGCACCATGAAACCCCAGCAGTCCACACTTCCCTAAAAGTGCATCATTATCTACCCTCACCTTAAGTCCGTTACTCTTAAATTCTGGATGTCCTTGTTAGTTTCAAGTTCCAGATACCTCTGGGAAATTAGGGAGCAAGTAGCCAGGCTGGAGCAGGGAATGGTCCCATTGTTTAGCTCTATTATATGACAAAATGACTTAGTGCTTCATGATTTCCACTTGCTTTGCAGTCTCTGCACTCTTTCTAATGAGCATAGATCCCCCATTCAGACTCTACCACAGCAATACTATTTTATTTAGCTTGCTACACAGTGGAGGTGAGGTTACAGGTGACTGTCAACAAGGGGCTTAGTGTATATTACTGGTGAGCTCCAGAGTCATTCAGTTTGCCCACTCTATTACCAGCTGATATATTTCTTTTTGTCTTCATGTTCTAATAGTTCCAGAGATAACAGAACCTCATTCTTTTTTATTTCACATTATGTGAAGAATGCTTACAAATCAATAAAGACAAGATTGACAACCCAGTACAAAATGTGTAATAGATGTGAACAGGGACTTCACAAAAAAGATATCCAAAAGACAGTAAACATGTTTAAAAAAATCACATATCATGAAAATGGAAATTAAATCTACAAAGAGACATCCCTCACATTCATCAAATGCCTCAAAATAAAAAAAAAATTAATAATAAAAAATTGAAAAAGATTGACAAACATTTCCAAAGATGTAGAGCAACCCATTTGCCCATACATGGCAGGTGGGGGTGAAACCACTTCCAAGGACCGTTTGGCAACATCTAAAATGAAATATACACCCTGTCTACACTTTAGCAGTCTTACTTCTTTTCACGTACGTATGAGAAATGTGTGGCTATGTCCTCCAAAAGACAACTACCAGTATGCTCGTGTGTGTCATGAGTATGTTCATAGCAGTTTTATTTACATGGTCAAAAATTGAAGACTCTCACGTGCCCAACAATAGTAGAATGGACAAATAAATTATGTTATATTTGTGTCCAATTTTACTAAACAAAAATAAAAAGAATAAATTCCAATAACAAAGATACATGTCAAAGATTGTATGGCTAACAAACGAAGTCAGTTGCAAAAGGAAGCATACTTTATCATCCATTTATATGATAAGAAACACAAAACACAAAGAAGCAAACTACCCTAAGATGATAGATGTAAGAATACCGGGTACCTCTGGGGGTGAGGGTATTGTCTGAGAAGGATCATAATGAAACTGTCATAAATGTTCTAAATCTTGGTTGGGGCAGTAATTATGTGGCATTTATATGCAAAAATTAATTGAACAGTGCAGTAAAATTAGCACACTTTATGTGCTCTATTGAGGTATCTCAGTTTAAAAAAAAGTTAAATGTGTGTGCTGTGTGCCATTCAAATAGTGGTTGAGGAGTATAGTTACTGTTCAAAATCTATTTGTGGTCCTTCAGGCCCATTCATAAACAATTACAAAGGCTTTTCCTGGAGGCCTCACATTAGACAGCCAATGCATTGCAATCTCAGAAGGGACATGCAGTGAAGGAGCTTCCTGTGGGGAAAGGAGAGCAGGGTGTCAAATTAAAGATCCAAAAGAAGAGCTCTAACAAAGCCAGGGAAGCAATTTCCCGGCTACTGCCTACTGTTTTACAGCATGGGACCAAAAGTCATCAGACCCCCCCCACAGAGTTGTACAGGTGACTTTTATCGGCTCAAAGCAGGTCACTGGTACCAAAGGACAGCCTGCAGCCAGCTATGGAGACTTACACTCTAAATGAAAAAGAATATAGAGCCCTTCAGATTACCTCGCCTAACAACCTGAAGAGATCTTAGAAACTTGGCTAATTCACCACCAGAACAAAGGTGATAATCTTGTTTAACTTAGTAAGAGTGGCATCCTGTGGGGCAAGTCTTGACACAGATCTTGACACTGGCTGGAGTGCCTTGACAGTGTCCACTCTGCATAAGCAGGAGAAGGAAGAGAGGGTGGATGAGGGGGTACAAAGAGGTGAGGGTCCACTGACTTATGATTTCATTGCTCCTCAGTTTTTGTCATGTAAACCGGGTTGTCATCTGTCACTATATGCAATTTTTTTTTTTTAAGTTTCAGGTTTTATTTTAAAACTTTTCTCTTTATATATATTTTTAGTAAATTTATCAACCTGGACCTATGTGCAAAAACATGTGGGAGAATTATTTTTGTTCCCATCTAGATTTACTTACATGTTTGTTACTTAAGGTGTTATGGGAAAACTTCTTGGGTCTTATCTTGGGGGATTATTTGTTTTCATAAGGAAAAAACAAAAACAAAAACAAAAAAACAAAAAACAAAAAAAGTCACCTTCGCAGGGATGTGGATTCTATAACTCAACTGTTTGTTATCCTGTGAAGAAATTCCCCAGGCTCACTCTCATTTTATGCTATTTTGAAGAGTGGGCCATGGTCATTGACATTCTGAGTCAATGGCTGCTATGCTGGTCTTCAGGTTAAGTCTGTTCCTACTGTACCCACCTACAATAAGATTCGCTCTTTGTAGTTCTGCTAGAGGATATAGTTGCAGAATGGGTGCATAAACACAAAGATAATAAAAAGACTAAAAGGACAAAATGTTTTAACTGTGCTTGTGGATGAACTCTTCCAATGACCTTTGTCTTCACCATTCCGTTGTCTTTCTATAGCTTGGCTTTTTCCCTGGGCCTATTTAGTATAAAGGACCCCTGGAGCTTGCCAGTTAACTGGTTGCTATTCTAAACATCTAGAGGTATAGAAAGCTAATTTTTAAATAATGTCATGAATTAATCAATGGAAAGGCCAGGAAGAGCATTATCAAATTTAACACAATAATCTAAGTTTGAAGTTTAATGTCTCAGACTCTAAAAAGTACCTGTGAGTTACCTAGAACGCAAAGTGTTCCATGTACCAATTTAGACTTTGCAGGGGGAGGGGGGATGGATTTTGGTTTTATTGTTGTGAGGTAATCTTCAGAAATAAACATTAAAGAAAAACAAATTCTAAAAAGGGGCGCCTGGGTGGCTCAGTAGGTTGAGCAATCGACTTCAGCTCAGGTCATGATCTCAGTTTGTGAGTTCCAGCCCCGCATTGAGCTTTGTGCTGACAGCTTGGAGCCTGGAGCCTGCTTTGGATTCTGTCTCCCTCTCTCTCTGCCCCTCCCCCGCTCATGCTGTCTCTCTCCCTCAGAAATAAACATTAAAAAAAATTAGTATTGTGAAGTAATCTTTTATTTTTTTGTTGTTGAGATTATTATTCATCCTTATTTTCAATGTGTTTCTGTCTCACTGCTTTACTTTTTTTTTCATCTTTCATAATTATCTTAAGCCTCTATTCTATGTCAGTAATTCTCTAATTCTCTTTCTATTTGTCCCTTGGTACTACCAATTTATTTGTGAATTAATTTCTGATGTTGTTTTCATGCTCAATAATTTTTCCTTAAATTTTATTTTTTTAGCTTATTTTTTTTTACTTTGAGAGAGACAGAGAGCAAGTGTGGGAGGAGTAGGGAGAGAGGGAGACAGAGGATCTGAAGCAGGCTCTGTGCGGACATCAATGAGCCTGATGCAGGGCTCGAACTCACGAACCGTGAGACCATGACCTGAATCAAGTCAGATGCTTAACCGACTGAGCCACCCAGGCACCCTCCTTAAATTTTTCTAATTCTTTTTATTTATTTGATGTCTGATTTTATTAGCATGCTCAGCAAATTGCTTTATTCCTGAAAGTACTTAGACCAACTTCGTTCTGTGTCTTGGGCACAGCTTACCACTAAACCCAGTTCTTTATTTCCTGTATGCTACTCTCCTTTTTTGGTTGCTATTTGGTTTTGCCATCCAGAGTATATTTCCATAATTTCTGTCCCTTTTAAACCTTTCTCATATCCTGGCAGCTTTGGGCCTTTCCATTTGGTTTTTGCCTGTGGATGATTGCTTTACTTCTTCCTCAACAGAGTGAAAACCATTTTGTGGTCCAGGGAAGATAACAGCTGTTTCTGCCCACTATTTTTATGAAGTCTAAGAGAAGTTAGAGTTCACTGAGGCAGAACTCAATGTTTTAGTAAAAGCACTCTGCTTTTATTTCTCAGGTTTGCTTTGTTCCTTTCATGTATGTAGACAATGTAACCCAACCCAAAGTGGACAAGTTCATAGGCTTAAGATACATCACATATTCGGTTTGTAGGACAGGAACATTCATTTGTGTCAGAGAGAATGGCTTTGTTTTCCACTTCTTCCACTTTCATGCATTTCTCCACAGTCATTATCCCCAATACCCTTCACCGCAAATACATCTCCCTCCTGATACAAGAGGAAAATGCAATATCACCAATTCAGATAACCACTCTCTGGATTCCAAGATATCAAAGAGAATTTTATGGATATTGAGACTCAACATTATGTTTTTGGGGGGTGGGATACTTTTAGAAGCCTCGCTGTGTTATCTACACAATTCCAGAAATTTCTCATTAACTTATTTATATCAATAATTCAACGATTATGACATTATGCAATCCCCCCCCCCTTTTTTTTGTTGTTGCTACTAGTAAATGTCTATCTGGATTTTTCTTTTTCTTTTTCTTTTTCTTTCTTTCTTTCTTTCTTTCTTTCTTTCTTTCTTTCTTTCTTTCTTTTATGTCTTGAGGTATGGGAAAGAGGAGGTTGTTATGGTTTCTATTACATGACACAAAAGTCCAATTCATATTTTTAAATATATGTAATCCTATAAAACTATAACATAATGTTTATTTTTATATATTTGAAGCAGAAAATTCTTTAGAATTCTTTCGAAGTTTCCTTAATACTAATGCACTATTTACAGGACTTTTCTAAGATTTAAGTTCTTACTTTCTTAAGAACTTAAATAGATTTATAGCATACCAGCAGGTTTAATGCATTTGAATTTTTCTCTGGTCATGTAATGTGGCCAGGCTATTAAAAAGATTTACTTTAAGTACACAGTCTAAACATTTATTAAATACAAGTGAATCTTTATGTCCCCAAAACTATTGATTAAAAATTTCACAGAGAAACACTTTAATGCCATCAAAATCCAAGAAATGAAAACAATTAAGAAGCTGTAGGTTAGCTATTTTTACGGAAAATGTATTCAAATTTACTTGTGTTCATAAAAATAATACCAGACTTATAAAACATTTATATTTTCAATACACACTCTGGTATATGAGGCCAAATAATTGAGTACTTACTAATTATCCTTAGAGAGTCTCACAAGGCATATTATAGCTTTTAACCCACAGGAATTTAACATAACTTTAACCCCATAGAGTATTATAATTCACATAATATTCAACCAAGGATTATGTACTTTAAAACTTCACTGATATTATTTAAAGAAGGGACTCAAGATACTTGCTATAGTGCCTCAAGTACTAACTATAATTTAAGTAATGAAATATTATTTTCACATATGTGTAACAATTAAAGCTGAATATAAAATGTACCAGTTGTAGTGTATAGATTATAAAGAGACTTTTAAACTAAAAATAAGTCAATAATAATAATAATATTTTTTATAGAAATACTGTTTAAACTGAGAGCCAGCAGGTCCTTGAAATACACAGATTTTTTCTAACAATTTTTTTGTGGATTTTCCTGAGTTAATGTAATTCTGTTCAACCTTTAATATCAAATCAAGTCTTAGTTTATAAGTCCTTTGGCATGGCTCTCCAGTATTAAGGCAGTCTTACATTTTTTATCAAGATGGGCAAGGTCTTCCTTAAATGGATTAAATTCTCTCTATCTGTCTCTCTCTCTCTAGCTCTCCTTGTTTTTGTTGTTTACTAAACATAATTCATTTCTGAAACAAATTCTTCTTTTCTGTAACTGAGTCATTTCAAGATGTGAATATCCTGGATAATATGCCAAAATGTATCTCTTTATTTTCAAATCATTAATTTCCTCAAGTATATTAAATTTACTTTAAGTAACAGGTCTTTGG
This sequence comes from Panthera leo, assembly GCF_018350215.1. Lineage (NCBI taxonomy): Eukaryota > Metazoa > Chordata > Mammalia > Carnivora > Felidae > Panthera > Panthera leo. The sequence continues at coordinate 218,888,323 of NC_056679.1, forward strand.
GGTAGAAATTTGTGTTTTTTGAGAAAAGTAATTATGTTTTATATATAAGATATGTTAAGTAAATACAATTAGATTTGACTACAGTTATATTAAAATTAATTTGTAGATTTTTTCTTTTGAAATATACATTTTTATGTGTGCATTGAATGTGTATAGTATGCTGTTAACAATGAAGAAAATGAGATTAAAAAGTGTTGAACAAAAATAGCAAAAATAATCACAGGATTATAGTTAAAACTACTCAAAATGGATTTCAGTAAAAATATTTACACATGAGGTATATGAGGAATTTGAATAACAGGGTATCAGTACAAATAATTTTTTATGAATCTATCTATTGTCAAGTTAGTTAACATACAGTGTATATGCAGTGTAGCCTTGACTCTGGGGGTAGATTCACGTGATTCATCACTTATATACAATAGCCAGTGCTCATCCCAACAAGTGCCCTCCTCAATGCCCATCTCCCATTTTCTCCACCCCTGGATCCCTCATTTTGTTGTCTGTAATTAGGATTCTCTTATGGTTTGCCTCCCTCTATATTTGTAACTTATTTTTCCTTTCCTTCCTCTATGGTCTTCTGTTAAGTTTCTCAAATTCCACATATGAGTTAAAACATATGATATCTCTCTTTTTTTCTTTTTCTTTTTTTTTTAATTAACATTTATTTATTTTTTGAGAGTCAGAGAGAGACAGGGCATGAGCAGGGGAGGTGCAGAGAGAGGGAGACACAGAATCAGAAGCAGGCTCCAGGCCCTGAGCTGTCAGCACAGAGCCCCATGCAGGGCTCAAACCCACAAACTGTGAGATCGTGACCCAAGCCGAAGTCAGTTGCCCAACTGACTGAGCCACCCAGGAGTCCCAATATATCTCTTTTTCTGACTGATTTATTCTACTTAGTATAAAACCTTCCAGTTCCATCCATGTGGTTGCAAATGACAAGACTTCATTCTTTTTCATTGCTGAGTAGTATACCATTGTATATATATACCACATCTTCTTAACCATTCATCATTTGATGGACATTTGGGCTCTTTCCATAATTTGACTTTTATTGATAGAACTGTTGTACATATTGGGGTATATGTGCCCCTATGAATCAGCAGTCCTGTATCCTTTGGATAAATTCCTAGTACTGCTATTGGTGGGTCAGAGGGTAACTTTAATTTTAATATTTTGAGGAACCTCCACACCACAATGTTTTCCACAGTGGCTGCATCAGTTTGCATTCCCACCAACAGTTGAAGAGGATTCCCCTTTCTCCACATCCTCGCCAACATTTGTTGTTTATTGGGTTGTTAATTTTAGCCACTCTGACCAGTGTGAAGTGGTATACCAATGTGGTTTTGATTTGTATTTCCCTGATGATGAATGATGTTGAGCATCTATTCATGTGTCTGTTAGCCATCTGGATGTCTTTGGAAAAGTGTCTATGCAGGTCTTTTGCCCATTTCTTCACTGGATTATTTGTTTTTTGGGTGTTGAATTTGCTAAGTTCTTTATAGATTTTGGATTCTAACCCTTTATCAGAAGTGTCATTTGCAAATATCTTCTCCCATTTCATATGTTGCCTTTTAGTTTTGCTTATTGTGTCCTTTGCTGTGCAGAAATTCTTTTTTATCTTGATGAGACCCCAATAGTCCATTTTTGCTTTTGTTTCTCTGGCCTCTGGAGACATGTCAAGTAAGAAGTTGCTGCGGCTGAGGTAAAAGAGGTTGTTTTTTGTTTTCTCCTCTAGGATTTTAATGGCTTCCCATCTTATATTTAGGTCTTTCATCCATTTTGAGTTTATTTATGTGTATGGTATAAGAAAGTGGCCTGGGTTCATGCTTCTACATTTTGCTGTCCAGTTTTCCCAACACCAATTCTGAAGAGACTCTTTTTTCCATTGGATATTCTTTCCTGCTTTGTCAAAGATCAGTTGGCCATATGTTTGTGCATCCATTTCTGGATTCTTTGTTCTTTTCCATTGATCTGAGTGCCTATTTTTGTGCCAGTACCATACTGTCTTGATGATTACTGCTTTGTAATACATCTTGAAGTCTGGAATTGTGGTGTCTCCAGCTTTAATTTTCTTTTTTCAGAATTGTTTGGGCTATTCAGGGTCTTCTGTGGTTCCATACAAATTTTAGGATTGTTTGTTCTAGCTCTGTTAATGACAGAGAATGGACATTCCTGTCATGTTCCCGATCTCAGGGGAAATCTCTCAGTTTTTCTCCATTGACGATGATGTTAGCTGTGGGCCTTTCACAAGTTTTTTATGATGGTTAGAAGGTATGTTTCTTACATTCCAACTTTCTTGAGGGTTTTTATTAAGAAAGGATGCTGTGTTTTGTCAAAGGCATTTTCTGCCTCTATTGACAGGAACACATGGTTCTTATCCTTTCTTCTATTAGTGGGATATATCTCATTGATTGATTTGTGAATATTGAACCAGCCCTAAAGCCCAGGAATGAATCCCACTTGATCATGATGAATAATTCTTTTAACATACTTGAATTCAATTTGCTAGTATCTTGTTGAGAGTTTTTGCATCCATGTTTATCGGGGATACTCGCCTGTAATTCTCATAATTAGTAGGGTCTTTGTCTGGTTTGGGAACCAAGGTAATGCTGAGAATGAATCTGGAAGCTTTCCTTCTATTTCTATTTTTTGGAAAATATTGTGAAGAATAGGTATTAACTCTGCTTTAAACATCTGGTAGAATTTCTCTGGGAAGCCATCTGGCTCAGGACTCTTCTTTGTTGGGAAATTTTTGATAATTGATTCAATTTCTTCACGGATATGGGTCTGTTCAATTTTGTTTTATTTCTTCCTGTTTGAGTTTTGGTAGTATGTGAGTGTCTAGGAATTTGTCATTTCTTCAAAATTGTCCATTTTGTTAGCATATAAGTTTTCATAGTATTCTTTTAAAAACAAATTTTTTTTTACATTTTATTTATTTTTGTGAGAGAGACAGAGCACAAGTGGGGGAGGGGCAGAGAGAGAGAGACACAGAATCCGAAGCAGGCTTCAGGCTCTGAGCTGTCAACATAGAGCCCAATGTGGGGCTTGAACCTATGAACCATGAGATCATGACCTGAGCTGAAGTCAGTTGCTTAACTGACTGAGCCACCCAGGCGCCCAAGTTTTCATAGTATTCTTTAATAATTGTTTGTGTTTCTGTGGTATTGGTTGTGATGTCTCCTTTTTCATTCGAGATATATATATATATATATATATATATATATATATATATATATATATATTTATATATATATATATATATATATATTTATATATATATATTCTCTCTTTCTTTTTGAGATTTCTGGCTAAAGGTTTATCAATTTTGTTTATTCTTTAAAAAAACAGCTTTTAGATTCATTGATCTGTTCTACTCTCTTTTGTTTTGTTTATGGTTTTGGTTGTTCTTTTTGTTTGTTTGTTTTTGTTTTTTGTTTGTTTGTTTTGATTCTATATTGTTTTTCTGCTCTAATCTTTATTATTTATCTTCTTTGCTGGCTTTGGAATTTCTTTGCTGCTGTGTTTCTGGTTTCTTTAGGTGTGAGGTTAGGTTTTGTATTTGGGAGTTTTCTTGGTTCTTGAGGTAGGCCTGGATCACAATGTGTTTTCTTCTTAGAACTGCCTTTGCTTCATCCCAAGGGCCTTGGACAGTCATGTTTTCATTTTCATTTGCTTCAATATATTTTGAATCTCTTACTTAATTTCTTTGTTGACCCATTCATTCTTTAGTAGGATGTTCTTTAACCTCCATGTATTTTGAGGCTTTCTAAAGTTTTTCTTAGGGTTGATTTTAAGTTTCATAGCGTTGTCATCTGAAAATATGCATAGTATGATCTCAGTCCTTTTATATTTGATAAGGAATGTTTTGTGACCCAGTATATGATCTACTTTGGAGAATGTTCCATATGCACTCATGAAGAATATGTATTCTGCTGCTTTTGGATGAAAAGTTCTGAATATATGTTAAGTCCTTCTAGCTCAGTGTATCATTCAAGGCCATTGTTTCCTTACTGATTTTCTGCCTAGATGATCTGTCTGTTGTAAATGGAGTATTAAAGTCACCTACCATCACAGTATTATTATCAATATGTTTGTTTATGTTTGTGATTAATTGATTTATTTATCTTGGGGCACCAAGTTGGGGGCATAAACATTTACAATTGTTAGCTTCTCTTGATGGATAGACCCCTCAATTATGATATAATGTCCTTCTTCATCTCTTAGTATAGTCTTTGGTTTAAAATCTAGTTTGGATACTCCGGATTTCTTTTGACATCCAGTAATTTTAAAGATAGTTACCCATACCCTCACTTTCAACCTGCAGGTGTCCTCAGGTCTAAAATGTGTCTCTTGTAGGCAGCATATTGATGGGTTTTGGTTTTTTATCCATTCTGATACCCTATGTCTTTTGATTGCGGCATTTAGTTCATTTACATTATGAGTGATTATTGAAAGATATGAGTTTCATGTCTTTATCTCTCCTTCTACACTAAAAGACAGCCTTGTTGGATAAAGAATTCTTGACTGCATATTATTCCTATTCAGTGCATTGAATATTTTCTCCTATCCCTTCTGGCCTGCCAAGTTTCAGTGGACAGGTCTGCTGTTACACTTATGTGTCTACCCTTGTAGGTTAAGGCCCATTCATCCATAGCTGCTTTCAGAATCCTCTTTATCTTTGTATTTTGCCAGTTTGACTATAATATTTCATGGTGTTGACCTGTTTTGCTTGATTTTTAATGGAGTTCTCTGTATCTCCTGGACTTGGATGTCTGCTTCCTTTCCAGATTAGGGAAGTTCTCAGCTATAATTAGTTCAAATACAGCTTCTGCCTCTTTCTTTCTCTTCTTCTTCTGGAACTCCTATGATGTGGATATTATTACATTTCATTGAATCACTTAGGTCTCTAATTCTCACCTCATGGTCTAGTAATTTCCTATCCCTCTTTTTATCAGCTTCAACATTTTCCATAATTTTATCTTCCATTTCACCTATTCTCCCCTCTGTTTCTTCCGTCCTTGCCTTCACTGCATCTAGTTTATTTTGCATCTCATTTACAGCCTTTCTTAATTCATCATGACTATTTCCTAGGTCCTTGATCTCTGCAGCAATATATTCTCTGCTGTCTTCTATGCTTTTTGGAAGCCAAACTATTAGTCTTATGACTATTAACCTAAATTCATGTTCAGATATATTGTTTATAACTATTTTGAGCAATTCTCTGGCTGTAATTTCTTCCTGAAATTTCTTCTGAGAAGAATTCTTCCATTGCATCACTTTGGCTAGTTTTCTGTCTTTTACGTGTTTTAATAGCTTTTTATGTGTCCTGCACCGGTGAGTACTACTATACTAAAACGGGATCATACACTGTCCAGGGCCTGGCACTTCAGGAGTTGTTTTTGGAGTGTGTTGCATGCACTCTGTTGCCTCTCTGGTTGCTTTATCTCAGTGCTCTTAGTGGTGGTTTGGACCTTCCACCAGGTGTGCTTTGATTTATTTGTTGAAGTAACCCTCTGTCCTACCAAGCTGTCTCCATACACCTGTGGAGAGTTTTCTGTCATTCTGTAGCCTGGATTCCTGGAATTCCAAGTGTTCTGACCTCAGTACTGCTGTATTTGAGGGAAAAGGAAAATTCTGGTCCCCCTACTTCTCCACCATCTTGACTCCTCCAGTACAAAAATTGTTAAAAATAGGTATATAGTTTACTATCAGTTTGCAATGCAGGTTTTCTTTCCTTTGTGTATATCTTTATTATTGTTATTATTATGAATTATCTAAGCAGGCTAGTATCACATAATTCCAATATGGAAAATCCCCCCTATTGAAAAAATGTAGCATTGCTTGTCCAATCTAAGTATGTAATTTATATTTAGAGTGATTGGTTTCAAATGTCATTAAAGATCTCAGAGACTATTTTAAATAAATAATTCCATCTCTTTGATGTACATATTTAATAAAAATAGACATATTTAGGAGGGTTAGAATGATCTTAGTATAGTTATTTGAATAGGAGTGGGATTTTGCAATATTCACTTGGAGAACTCTAAGTTTCTACTGTTAGATAACAGAACAACTTATTTGATTTGTGGTTTTTCTCTCCCCCTTCTTTATTTTGTACTCCTTACTTCCCTGTGTCTGTCTTTGTCTATTATACCCTTTATCTGTAAGAAATTAGTTTAATAATTTATTTTTTTTCAAATTGGATAACATTTTGGCTGTTTGACAAACTTCCTTCCAAAAATGGCAAATATTTTTCTTTAGTTTGAGATCAGACCTTAACCAAACTGGAATTAGAAACTTTAACTCAACTCTTACGAAAGCATGGATATCAAAATAGATTCAGTTTCAGTTTATAAACTCTTCTGACTCCTCTGTCAGAAGACAAAGCAAATTTCTTTGTAGAGGTTCTGGAGTCAAAGTCTTAATGTGTAAATGTCTAAAATAAAAGATTGTAAACCCTCACCATGCCTCTTACTATTTCCCATCCCCCATCAAGCTCATCATATAACCATGAGCCTTTTTCTGCATCAGAGAACTATGCCAGTGGTTGAAGAAAATGGAAAAAGTAAAAAGTTGTGCCTGGTCCCAAAAATGTCATTGTTGTTTTTTCCGTGATGTTTGAAATGTATACTAACTTTATCCTTTTGCTTTTTCAATTACTACTGGTTTGTCTCTAGCAGGTTTTTACTTGGTTCTCATAATTTAAGCAGTGCGATTCTAATTGTTTCCTAAACTTCCTCCACATCTATTATGCTAACATCTCAGCAACATGCTTTACAAAATAACAAAATAGGAAGATAAATTTAGTATCTTTTAGTTTAGAAGATGGAGAATTTCTATACCTAACTGCTCTAAATCTTTTCGTAGAGACAAAAGGATTTTAAAATTAACCTGTTTGATTCCATTTCTTATCAGGTTCTAATTTGCTAACATTTTTGTCTGCTGACCTTATTTTATTATTGTTTAATGTTTATTTATTTTTGAGAGAGAGAGAGAGAGACAGAGAGAGACAGAGAGACAGAGCATGACCAGGGGAGGGGCAGAGATAGAGGGAGACCCAGAATCTGAAACAGGCTCCAGGCTCTGAGCTGTCTGCACAGAGCCAGACACACAACTTGAAATCACAAGCTGTGAAATCATGACCTGAGCTGAAGTTTGACACTTAACCAACAGGTACCCCTCACTGTTGACCTTTAGATAACAATTAGAATATGCAGCAGAATCCTTGGTTTCAGAGTAAAAGGGATTGACTATTGCATACACTTTAGGTCTCTCAAAAGCAATAAGTGCAACAAATAAAGTATGCTGTGATAAAGAACCCTATGGAAAGATTCACAATTTATCTACCCAGTGTAAGTGAAGTCACACATGTATGACCAAAGAATTTCATACAATGAAGTGAAGCGTGGGTTGAAGGTCCCATGCTCAAATTATTGGAACTAATTTTATTTTAGACCAATTTGACTTATTAACATTAATCTATTTTGTTTTGTTTTTTAAAGTTGTTCTTTATTGCTGAGTATTTTAAGAGTCCAAGCCAGTAGACGTATGTTAACATTGACATGTATATTGGTATGTCACATCTAGGCAAACTGATATAATAGTGTACCACAAAGTGACAACATGAATTTTGAAATGAATACTAAAGCACTTCAAGTTCTGTACCTTAACCACAAAGTATGCAATTATTCAAATAAACTATGCTTTTATTTAATGAGTGAATATCCATACGTTTCAGTCTTCTCCCTTATGCTGGTACTGGGGTTAACATTACCTGTTTTTCAGTTATATCTTAAACAATGTTTTCCCTGTCAAAAGCAAAGAGACAATAGCAAAGCAAAACAAACAAAAAAAAAACCAGTCAGCTTCCCTTTCATAAGTAAGGTGGATGCTCTATTGAGTTTCCTCAAGTTCTAGAACCTTATGCTAGATTCCCACTCACAGGTCCTCTCGGTAGTCTCATGTTATTTCCTATTTAGCAGGGCAGAAACCCTTCATATCTACTCTTCCCCCCCCCCCCCCAACCTTATCCACAGTCTCATCTCCAATTTGTCTCCATCCCAGAACTATACTACTACCCTTGTTACAGGAGGTAACTTCACAATCAACGAGTCTACCTTTAGTTCATCCTCACAGGAGATCTAAGAATAATCATCGACAATTTGCCAATTTTGTGTTTAAAACGTACTTTCAGTCTCTCTGTCTACTCCCTCTCCACCTCCTTTGACCTCATTCAGGGCTGGCTCTTGTTCAGTTTTTGGATTCTTAAAATAGCTTTCCAAATCAGCCTCAGGCTCTGGAGTCAAGCCACTGTTGAGCCTCAGTTCCACATCTGTGGGATGGGAATAGAAAAATTATGGAAAGAATGAGAAAATAAAGAGCCAACTAATAATAGTTCAACCTTCCTGGGTCAAGAGGCAAAAATAAGGATATTACAAAGCTAAATAACTAGAGGACACAGGTGTCTGCCTGCCCTGCAGACGTTGGGGGGGGGGGGGGTGGCCCAGGTTGGGACATGTCTTGTGCCCAGCTGACCTCACCTGGAAACATTCTGGGTATTAGAATCGCAGGTCTGAGGGTGAGATGCAGGAGATCTCATGGTCCTTCTCGCTCTTTGCCCAGGCACGTTCTGGCTGCCTCCCAGAGATCCCAGCCTTCCCTACTTGCCAACTGGCCCATGACATGTTAGTGGGTGACTCCAGGACTGAGATTCCACTGCTTCACACACCTGGCAGCTGCCAACAGTAGATTCTCCAGTAGGTGGGTGGTAAGAGGGAACAGAGCAGAGGGGACCATCTTGCTTGGTGTCCACAGTGCCATCCCAGAACTGTACAATCACAGCTGCTGGCAGGATTTGACCATTGGGCTATTTGCCCAAACAAACAAAACAAACAAAAAACTATCTCTTGCCTGAGATAGCACATGCAACAGATTTAAGATAATATCTGGCACACAGTAGCTTTCAATGAATATTAGCTAATGCTGTTATAAATGACAATATCACCATCTTAAAAACATCAGTGGCTTTACCAAATAAGTGGAATAATAGCTAAGTGCTTAACCTGACTTGCAAAGTTATTGGTGATTTGATTTTGGATTAGACCCTGGTAACCACTGCCACTTCTCCCATCCATAACATGTAACGTAATGACATTACTACCAGACCAGTTCCCATGTCTACCTTTCCTCCTCTCTATATATGGGTAAATCTTAATTTTCATGAATCAACTTAAATGTCAGCTCATTGGTGACATCTTCTACCTACCTATCAAAAACAGATCCTACTCATTTTCATTTATCTTAGCATCTTGTTTATGTCCTTCTTGATTTTTAAAACATTTACAGTTACTTTATCCAAATGTTTGCCTCTTTGCTTGCTTGTCTCTTCTACTGGATTTTAAGCCCCATGTGAGTAGACATCATGAGTGTCTCAATTATCATTATTATTATTATTTTTATCATTTTCTCAACCTATAATAATGACCAACAAAGAGTGATGATAAGTATTTCTATATTGTAAATGAACTAAAAAATAAGGAACTAATACTTGTTTATGAGAACCACATTCCTTTCTGTCTATAATGAAAACAATCATGTATTTTTGTCATAATCAAATTGATATTTCATTATTTGCATCATTTATAAAATAGTGCTCAAATAAGCATAAACTTTAAATTCTCATCAGTGAACTCACAACTGTATGTAATTACCACAAAATCTTTTTCCTTTCCTATGGTTCCTAAATAATGCATTATTTGTCAAAGATATTATTAGATTTTTGGGGTTAAAATGCATTGACAGGTTATTTAATATCAGAATGAATTTTGTGCACAAAGAGGCACTCACAGAACTATTTAATTTAAAAAATATATTTACTCTTTATAACATTAATTTTTTAAAACTTTATTCACCAGGATTCTAACTATTAACAGATGATTTATATAAATCATAAAGCAAAACTTAAGATTAGAAAATTAATTTTCCACTAAATATTTAAACATTTATTAAAATGTATTCAAATTATTTTTCCAAACATCAAAATAAAATCACAAATCTAGGAAGTCAAATTACATTGAAAGTTTTAGATGTTATAAACTCAGACAAAACCCTTTGATTTGTTACAGTCATTACAAAGCCAATTATCACATTTTTATAAAAACTGGGTTTAAAAATTTTGCTACCCAAAAATAGATTGCTATTTTTTTTTAGTATTTGTTTTTCTGTTGCTTTACTGGCACTAGATTAACACCACAGAATTTTTGTATTTTATTTTCTTTCAAAAGTTTTCTGCGTTTTTATTAATTTACTTGGTGCAAAGGGGAAGAAAAATCCATCTCAAACTGGAGAAGTTTGTAAGAGCTATGTGAGTGACATGGGTTGTTGAATCTAACTTGATTCCTAGTTGTCTAGTCATTGGAAAGCCAAACCGAAGCCAGTGATCATTCATCTGTGCCTTCTTTCTATTTTAATACTTGAGCTTTCCTGGGTATTGTGTGGAGCTTTAATACCTCCTCTTTCATAGTGCTTATCTGATTAAACCATATTGGCTTTCTGAGAAATAGTGGCGGTTTTTTGTTTTGTCTTGTTTTCTTAACTTCACCTGGTCAGCGTTATTTGACAAAGTATCTGGCCTCATGATATAATGACTTGGAACACTGATGTAATTGAAAACCCACAATAAATCCTATCAGTCTCATTATTAATTGCCATTGCCTAGATTTTTCATCTACCAAGAGATGAAAGATGAGTCTGCTCATTACCTGTTAGGGATATATGGCTAATTTGTTGTCTTAAAACATACAATTGAGTACTCTATGTATAGATTAAATACGTTGAGAATTCAAATATCTTTCTTCATTTTGTTCTTCCTTCCATAAAACTTAGCTATAATAACATATACACTGAATGGCGATATAAACAAAATTATTTTATTTATCTCATTTAGTATTTATCTCCCTATATCTAAATAGGACAATGTGTTGAAACTTTTTTTTTTTTCAGTTATGCTCTCTTCAGTTTACTTACTCCAATTGACATGAAAGATGTTCTCATTTACTGCCCTCACCACTACCTCACACATTGTTATATCTAAGTAAATGTCAATTATACTTAAACTGTGTAGCTAGTATAATATGAGTATCTTTCATTTCTGAAACATTTTTTTTCTCAGTTAATAATTGCCTCGCTTATTTGCTTGCTTAATTTTCTGTGTCCTCATTGTTATTCCAATTTCAAACTCTTCCCCAATCGTATCCATATCTTCTCAGCATGAGGACACGCAGCAAAACAATCTATAAATTTCCTCCTAAGTAAAGTGCTTTGGACAATGCCTGAAATTGAATAACAGTAAAACATGTCATATCCATACAGTGGGATATTTTCAGCCATAAAAAGTAATAAAGTATTTATACATGTTAAAGCAAGGATAAACCTTGAAAACTATGACAGGTGAAAGAAGCCTGAGTGAAAGGTTGCTTGTTGTATGACTCCATTTATATGAAATATCCCGAAGAGGTAAGTCTATCAGAGAGTAGTGGTTTCCATAGCCTGGAAAAGATGGGAAGAATGGAGAATAACTCCTAAGGGGTATAAAGTTTTTCATTTGTTTGTTTGTTTGTTTCATTTTGTTTTGTTTTTCAGTAATAATAAAAAAAAATATATCCTAAGGTTAATTGTAGTGCTGGTTGTGAAACTTTGTGAATATAGTAAGACCCACGCTGGATTTTCCTCGCTAAAAGGATGAATGGTTGGGGCACCTGGGTGGCTCAGACAGTTAAACATTCAGCTCTTGGTTTTGGTTCAGGTCATGATCTCATGGTTTGGTGCTTTCCAGCCCCACTACAGTCTCTGTGCTAGCAGTGAGGTGACTCCTTGGGATCCTCAATCTTTCTCTCTCTCTCTCCTCTCTGTCCCTCCCCACTTGCAATGTCTGTATCTCTCAAAAATAAATAAACTTTAAAAAATGATGAACTGTGGTATATTAATTATATGTCATTTAAAAAAAAAAAAGGTGGAGGGGTAGAGAATTTACCATGGACTCCTGGGAAAGGCCTAGTGCAGGGGAAAACTGGCAAAGGAAGCTGGCATTCTTCTACCTAAAGCCAAAGAATAATTCCAGGAAATGCTCCTGGCTTTTTAACAGGTAACCAAGTTTTATTTTGGGAAAGACAAAATGAAGGAAGATACTTGAATTCTCAACATATTTCTGCTGTGTTTCAATTTTATGTGGTTCATTGTCTGACATTATCTTACATACTTTGAGCATTCTAATGGAGAATTCAATTTCATCTTCAATGAGTTTAAGTCTAATTAAGGAAGATAAAATTTTCATATAGAAAAAAATGTTAAATTACACCCCCAAAATACAAAATAAATAGCAGTGAGAATGATACCCCAAAGTGGAAGTTTTCATTCCTGGAAAATTTTATCTCTATAAATATGAATTTTTTTATGACTGTACTTTTAAAGGGAATGTTATCTGTATTTTCAAAATGTTATTTCCTTATTTTAGTGCTTTCCTTCCTAAACGTTCTATATGTTCCTGCATTCTGTTGTTTTAAGTATCTTCACCGTACCAATACATTTATCCCAAAGATGTAAATTTTTTCCTCCTGATATAAATCTTTTTAGTGTATTTTGTAATTTTTTTCAAGTTTATTTAATCTTGAGAGAGAGAGAGAGAGAGAGAAAGTGGGGGAGGGGCTGAGAAAGAGGGAGACAAAGAATCTGAAGCAGGCTCCAGGTTCTGAACTGTCAGCATAGAGACCAAGTCAGGGCTTGAATCCATGAACTTTGAGATCATTACCTGAGCCGAAGTCTAACACCCAACCAATGAGTCACCCAGGATCCCATCTTTTTAGTTAATTTTCTAAAGTACTGTTTTAGTACTCAATATTTTTTCTTAACTCTGGTTTTTATCTTTTTACCTAATTGGGTTGTCTAATCATTTTTCTATTTGATTTTTTGTCAGTTTATTTCGTAGTCTCCATAGTTACTATGTGAGTAACTATTTAAGTAGGATCTGCTCCTTGATTTTTACAATTCTCATTTTTACTTCCCTGTTTATCTCTTCTCAGAAATGATAGCAGTAGTTTAGTACTAGTATTCCTTTTATTAAAACATACTGCCATATTTGTTTCCACTTTAACATGTGATGTTTACTTATTTATTACAATTTCAGGTAGGGAACTTGTCTGTCTAAATAACACATCACCCTTGTAATTTATTTTGTTTATATCTAAATAACATTTTTTGTTGTAGTTGAAATTAACTCCAAAGAAAACATATATTTAGAATCATATTAGTTTGACCGGATTTTAGAAGACAGAATATCAAAATCGGATTATACAATAGTCATGCATTTAACATCTTTCTCCTTCAACTGCTTCCTCTAGCATCTTTAAAAACTTAACACATAGTAAGTCTATTTGGATACTTCTAGTCAAAGTGAAACTTGTTACATTGTCTTATGAGGTAACAGTTAATACTTTCAAAACCTCTATTAAGAATTGTTTTTGTATATTGAATTAGCTTTCCTCTCCTAACCACAAATCTCAGATCTCTCTGTGAACACATCTGTTAATTCCTCTGGTACAAAAAATATCACAAGAAATTCAAAATTTACTTGCCAAAATCAGGTGAGTTTTGTTTAAACATTCCATATTTTGTGTGCCATTCATAGAGATTAGTTTTGCCCTGGGAGCCCTTTGAAATAAAGCAAAAATGATCAATCACACATTGTACTATTGGGCTGACCAACATAGAATGAAATAAATCTCTTTGTGTACATTACCACAAAACTAGGGGAAAAATAATCCTTATTTCAGAGAGAGAGAGAGACAGAGAGAGAAACCAAGCCATGAAATCAAATAAAAAATATTTATAAAATGTATCCTAGTAACTCTTGTATCAATTATATACCACTATTTCATAGACCACAAAGAAAATTTTATGCCAATTAAATTATAGCATATATTCTAATATCAGATATGTTAAGATGTCAGGAAACCTGCACATAAGAGTTCATAAAATGTTTTACTTCACATTGTAAAAATGTATTAAACGTTAGTATTTCATCTTTTTCTCTTTGATGTGTTTGCTTAATGGTTGTGCTAAACAGGTGCTGAGTCCATTGTCTGAATAATCTTATTGTCAGCGAAACATAAGGAGTATTCACTGAGTTTGCAAGTAACAAAGGAAAAAGTGATTACTTCTGAGTGAGGTAGGAAAGTAGATCAAAAGCAAGTTTTAAACACAGAAAATATTTAACTTGAGAGATAGTAATAGAAAGTCTTTCTAAGGCTGAGGGAACTTGAGCAAAGTCAGGGAGATATGAACAGATTGATGCACAGAGAAAAATACAGATCATTTAGTATCCCTGCAGCAGAAACTCAAAGTGGAATAGTGAGAAAAATAGATTATCTAATAACAGATTGAATGCTGAATTCTCCAAGCAAATGACTGGGAAGACAAAGCTTAAGGGTTCAGAAATTTTATAGTATTTACCTCAAAATGTCTGAGTGAAAAAGAAAGCATTTAATAAATACCACTTTTATTTGTACTACTCTTTAAACATGTTTACATGTAATATTATAGAAAATGGTTTTCCCAATAAATGGTTGGAATAAATTTCTCTTTTGGATTAAGAGTTATGCAAACACTAATAACCAATTAAAATAATCTCAGAGTCTCACTTGAAATAGCTTTTCGTTCTCTGTTTCTGTAGGAAATCTAATTCATATAATGGCTCCTTAATTGTGGAAAACTTATGAAAAATAATAATTAAAGGGGAAAAGGTCCAATATCTACATAGAAGGTATGAAATTTGAAGATTAGTATCAGTACAACATATTATTGGTGGTATGTTATGTTTTATTTGTGTTCCTAGTCAAAAATATTTTTTCTAGGGGCACCTCAGTGGCTCAGTCAGTTAAGCGGCTGACCCTTAATCTCAACTCAGGTCATGATCTCACGTTTTGTGAGACTGATCCCTGTATCAAACTCTGCTCTGACAGCATGGAGATTGCTTGAGATTTTCTCTCTCCCTCTCTCTCTCTCTGCCCCTCTCCCACTCATGCTTTCTCTGTCTCCCTCTCTAAATAAATAAACTTAATTTTTTTCTAAATGTATTTGATACAGTTGAGAATTTTATAATTATTGCTCAATAATAAAATATCTCTTGTATCAGAAGGAAAATTAGATTTATGTAAAAGGAATATATCTGAATTCAGGAATCTTCAGTTTCAATCCTGTATTCTAAAGAAGTAACATAATATAGATAAATACTGTAAATAAAAGAAAAACAAATAAGAAAGTAAACCTTAAACCTCAGGATACAGTAAAGAGTTGTGACACCTTAAGCAAGTTGTAAAATCTAGAGCTAATGGAAACAGTCTACTAGTCATGTTCCATTCAAGACACTGGAAATTCAAACTCATAATTACAGAAGGTTAAGAGGTACATTTTACAGAGGATTGGGTAGTATTTAGAAATACAAAAGGAATAATGCAATACCCTGGAACTAGTAATAAGAAGAAACCATTCTCTTCTTAATTCTGAAGGATGAAGGCAAGAGATCAATTGTCCAAATCTTCAGAATATGGAGAAAAGCCCAACACAGCCAACAAATAGCATTATGTGTTTAACGAATCCCATGAAATACATATTGAAAGTTAATACTCCTCCAGCACTCACATCTCTTGCTGCTGCCTTCCTCCTGGCTGTATACAGCTAGATGGGGAAACCTAGAGAAGTTATTGAGGTAATCTATCTATCTATCTATCTATCTATCTATCCGTATAAGTGTACAGAAGGATACAGAATTTCTTTAGGTAGGCAAACCAAAGATATGCAGGTCAGAGTACCCCCTTTCTTTCATCCCCCCATGAGCATACACTTTTGTTTTTACCTAGGTGAAAACCTATATCTTAACACCAGCAGCTTGTTATTTCCTTGCCACCAAGTCCAAATAGCATAATGTCTAAAGTTCAGTGGAATAGAGATATGCTTGCAGGGTTATAGAAACAATTTAAGTACACTCTAAGCTACTTATCACAGGGGACAAGAGAGTTGCCATAGTTCTTAAGCAAATTAGTGAAGGTAGAAGTAAGACAAACATTTTATTAAACTGTATGGGGGACAGGGGCGCCTGGGTGGCTCAGTCGGTTAAGCGACTGACTTCGGCTCAGGTCATGATCTCGCGGTCCGTGAGTTCGAGCCCCGCGTCGGGCTCTGTGCTGACAGCTCAGAGCCTGGAGCCTGTTTCAATTTTGTGTCTCCCTCTCTCTGACCCTCCCCCATTCATGCTCTGTCTCTCTCTGTCTCAAAGACAAATAAACGTTAAAAAAAAAATTAAAAAAAAAACTGTATGGGGGACAGATATAAGGATTTCCATTCGTTTCCTATGTAGAAGACACTATAAAGGTTTTGCCATACATTGGGTTTTTCCCCACTGTATACATTCTAAAAGTGAAAAAAAAATAGTCATGGAATGAATCTGTCATCCCACTGGACCCTCTGCCAAAGAAGACATCAAACCACCACTCCATCAATCATCAAAAACTTCTACTCTGCTTTTATTTCCCTTGCCTCAGGAGACATATCTACTAAGAAACTGCTACTGCCAATGTCAAAGAGGTTACTGTTGGGATTTCATCAAAATAAAAAGCTTCTGCACAACAAAGGAAGCAATCAACAAAACTAAAAGGCAACCTTAGGAATGGGAGAATATATTTGCAAATGTAGATATAAAGAGTTAGTATCCAAAATATATAAAGAATTAGTATCCAAAATATATAAATAAAGAGTTAGTGTCCAAACTAATAAAGAGTTAGTATCCAAAATATATAAAGAACTTTTAAACTCAACACCCAAAACACAAATCATCCAATTAAAAAATGGGCAGAAGACATGAATAGACATTTTTCCAAGGAAGACATATAGATGGCCAACAGACACATGAAAAGATGCTTAATATCACTCACCACCAGGAAATACAAATCAAAACTACAATGAGATATCACCTCATATCTGTCAGAATGGCTAAAATCAACAACACAGGAAACAACAGGGGCTAGTGAGTATACGGAGAAAGGGGAGCTTTCTTGCACCTTTGGTGGGAATGCAAAGTGGTACAGCCACTCTGGAAAAGAGTATGGAGGTTCCTCAGACAGTTAAAAATAAAACTACCCTATGATCCAGTAACTTCACTACTAGGTGCAAAATACTAATTCAAAGGGATGCATACACCCCAATATTTAGAGCAGCATTATATACAATAGACAAAGTATGGAAACAGCCCAAATTTCCATCAATAGATGAATGGATAAAGAAGAAGCAATGGAATATTACTAAGCCATCAGAAAGAATGGAATCTTACCATTTGCAACAACATGGATGGAGCTAGAGTATTATACTAAGCGAAATAAGTCAGAGAAAGACAAATACCATATGATTTCAATCATGTAGAATTTAAGAAACAAAACAAACTACCATAGGGGGAAAAGAGAGAAAGAGAGAGGTAAACTAAGAAAAAGACTCTTAAGTACAGAGAACAAACTGATGGTTACCAGATGGGAGGTGGTGCAGGGATGGGTAACATAGGTAATGGGAATTAAGGAGTCCACTTGCTGTAATGAGCACCAGATGTTATACATAAGAGTTGAATCACCAAATTGTACACCTGAAACTAATATTGTACTGTATATTAACTGGAACTTAAGTAAAAACTTAAAAAAAAAAAACAACCTCCTACTCTGTGCAGACCATGGTAAATTGCAAAAATCCAGATATTAGTGTTAATCCAGAGGCAGTACCACGAACCCCCAAAATGGTTGGATACTTTTCTTGTTGCTTTTTTCTTCAGCATCTGTTATCCTGCTAAATATCTGAAATTTCTGCAGTTAAAATTTGGGGGGAAGATTCATTTTAGATTCATGTGTCATTTTGCTGAGACTTTCTTGGAAACACCCAGACTTCTCTCTCAATTGAGAATTATTGAGTCTATGAACAGGTATATCTCTGGCACCTCAGTTAGCTTTTGGTCTTGTAGCCATATAATTTTTCCACTAATATAAGTCTTGCAGCCCCTTCATGAGCTGTCAGTCTATATTATCCCTGAGGATTGTATGCTTCATTAACTATCACTACAGATCTCTGCACATTAAAACATTTTTATTACTACTCTTGCCTTGAAATTTATTGAGGTATTTGCATCCACCTTGTCTCTGAAGGTCAGGCACTACTAACTGCCTCTAGCAATCTTGGATCCCAATATTTCCACTGAGATTTAAGAAACTTACAGCTATTGTAGCATTCTTTTCCATAATCTTTAGCCAATACATAATAGGTAATGGACACACGTTGGCTTTTAAAAAGGCTAATATCTTTCTAACCAAGGCCTTTCTTAATGACTAATGAGGAAGCAATGTTTAGACTCTTGATGAGCACATGATTAAAGACTATCGGATCAGGTACTTATAATATTTCAATTCCAGTGTTACAATCCAGATGAAATTTCTGACTCCTTCCTATGCTTACCCCCAAGAAACTTCTGATATCTCACCCACATTGCTAATCTCTACAGGAGACTGTTGTAGTCAGGCTTCAATGAGTCAATGTAGCTGCTAACTATTAATATCCTTCCTAGGCCCTAGATCCAAACATTATATCCCAAGTTCCAAGCAAGGACATCTTATAAATAGATTGTGTAACATTGATCTTTTTTTATTCCATCCTCTTTGTCTAACACCCTCAGAATGTCTAACACTCCTATACATACTTACCAGATTCCTGTCAATTAAAGCTGATGAAATTCTGCAGCTTTTCTGTGTATTGACTATCTCCTCCTAGAGCCAGCTTTCTTCTTCTCATTTTATATATATATGGAGACAATTCCTCTTGCTTGGAAAGTAGGGAAGGGCATTTGGTGTGGTTTCCGTGAACAGTTTCCGAGTGTATTTAGGGAAACTCTTTCATAAAGAGATAGACTGGTTACCTCAGAAAGGGTTAGATTTTGTGCCTCCACTCTCAAGGGGTATTGAAGAGTATGTGGAAGAGGAAGAGTCCAAAATTCTCTGTTATGTCTACATCTTCTCAGTTGTCTCTACCTCATATTTCAGAGGCCCATTCTTTCCCCTTCAGTGCTCTGAGTTGAGTATTTTATTGACACTGCAACTCTGCGATGCTTACAACAAGCTCTAGTTGTTGACCCTCAACTTCATTTGCTCTGCAGCTGGAGGAGATAAGGAACTCCTTAAAGTTGTCACAGAAATTCTAATCTTCTATTTATCTCAGTTGAATATTCACAGCTTTTATTTTATTCTTTTACTTGAGTATACCATGTAGGGTTCTGAGGAGTAGCCAACTATAATAAAAACCTTTGTACTCATTATTGTCTTCAGGAAGATGAAATTCCAAAGATGTTTTACCTCCCAAAGCCTGGACTTTAATTGAATTTCTTCCCGTGCTGGTACCTGTAATATTTTGAGGATCTTGATACCTCTACCCATAACTTACCAGTGTCAAATTTTCCCTGGAAACCACTGTAACCATGGAGTGCTCAATATGTGTGCAATTCAATCTCAGAATCCTATTTCTAAGTTTTTTGTTTTTGCTTTTGTTTTTGTTTTGTTTTTTTTTTTTCCTGGAGCCATTTCAGGTACCAATTACTATTTCAAGTAGAGCACATCAACAAAAAGATGGCCTATTATAATTGGTGCTCTATGGAGTGTTTAATAAAGCAAACATTTTTACAAAACTGTATGCATGTTTTCAGGAAAAAAAAATTAAGTGGGGGGAGGGGTGTTGGCTAATTCAGAACTTTTGAGTCAGTGATATTTCTAATAATAAGCCTTCAAGAAAAAACAAAAACAGAAACACCCTACAGATTTCTGTCTCCTATCATTCTTCTGTCAATATCACATTTTGGCTGACCCTCACTGGAAACCCTAGGTACAAGGAGCCCAAGATGCAGTGTATAGGGGCTAGTCTCCCAAGCATAGAACAGATGGAAAAATGGTGAGTCAATATGGAGGATAAAATAGAACATATCCAACACATATGTGTTTTTCTTTGGTCTTGCATACTTCACAGTTGGTTGTAAGTACTAAATATATTTTTTCCTGCAATGTTTTTTGAATGTAATATTCAATACAATTATCTGAGCTATAAATGGTGGAAATAATAACTTGCCATAGTTTTTGTTACCCAAAATAAGTAGAAGCATTATCTACTTGTGACTGAAACTTCAGACACATATCTGGCACAGGATCCTGAATGGTTGTTTGCCACGGTAAACTTCAAAACTAATTGGGAAAAATATTATAAAATTATGATTATCCGTAAGCCTCATCACAGCATGTGTGTTCCGTAGTATTGCTATCCATATTGTTGGCTTTTCCTTGTCATTGGATTAAAGGCAAACTTACTTCATGTACATTTCTGAACTAGATCTGTACAATCCTATATATGACCTAAAGTTTTAAGCAAGAAGGATAAAATTAAATTTCAAATACATCATAAATGAATTTCTATATTTTTTCTCCCGTTCTTCTGATTGGTCTTTTTCTCATCTTTCTAGACTCAGCTGAAGTCCAAACTTCTCCATTAATTCCTTTTTTTTTTTTTTTTTTTTTGTATTCTTCCCCTTCCCAGATTTGTTGAGAGATAATTGACAAGTACAATTATGACATATTTAAAGTGTACAACATAACAATTTGATACCTAGTGTGAAAGAATTACCCCATCAAGTTAACTGAGTTAATCAATACATTCCTCTCACCTCACAGAGTTAACTTTGTTTTCATAGTGAGAACATTTAAGTTTATTCTTTTAGCAAATTTTAATTATAAAATGCAATCTTATCAATTACTGTCACCATGTTACATATTAGATCCTCAGATCTTATTTATCTTATAACTAAGCCTTTGTAGTTTTTTGCCACCCTCTCCCTATTTCCTCCACTCCCCAGTCCTTGGCAACAACCACTTTTTTTGCTGTATTTCTGTGCAAACAATTTGAGTTTTTTTGAAATTCCTATGCCGTATTTATCTTTCTCTCTCTGGCTTATTTCACTTAGCAAAATCTCCTCCAGTTTCATCCATGTTGTCACAAAGAATAGGTGTTCCTTCTTTTTAAAAACTGTAGATTTGATTCATTCGGGTTCTGCACTGACAGTGCAGAGAGTGTTTGGGATTCTCTCTCTCTCCTTCTCTTTGTCCCTCCCCCACTTGTGCTGTTTCTCTCTCTCTCAAAATAAATAAACTTAAAAAAATTAAAGCTGTAAAATATTCCATTTGCATATATGTTTGTGTATGCATGTGTATGTGTTCATGTTTGTGTGTATGTGTGTCTGTACATAAACAAATATATGTTTCTTTATTCATTTCTTTATACTTTCTTTATTCATTGATCCATCCACAGGCACTTAGGTTACTCTAATACCCTGGCTGATGTGAAAGATGCTGCAATGAATATGGGAGTATAGATATCTCTTAGAATAATTTTTTTTTCTTTTGAATCTATTCCCAGAGTGGGATCGGTAGATCATATTGTAGTTCCACTTTTAATTTTGTGAGGAACCTCCATATTGTTTTCACAGTGGTTACACCAGTTTACACTTCTGCTAACATTGTATAAGTTTCCATTCCTCCATATCCCATGAAGCATTTGTTATCTATTGACTTTTTAATAATAGAAATCCTAATGGAGGAGCTATCTCATTGTGGTGTAGGTTTGTATTTCCCTGATGATTAGTTGATGTTGAAACCTTTACATCTATCTGTTGACCATTTGTATGTCTTCCTTGGGAAAATGTCTGTTCAGGTCCTCTGTCCATTTTTAATTTTTTTTTTTTCTGCAGCCAAATAATTTGTAAAAAGCCTCAAAAGTAAGTGCCAAAAATTATAATCACAAATGACATATTAATTGTCAGACAGCTGGTCCTCCACTTTTAAAAGTAAGAAAATGGAGCCCAGGCCATTACAATATACATTAAATATGCATTAAACATATCTCAAGAATCTGTATCTCACAAATCCCAATAATATGTTTAAATACGCTAACAACAGTAGGCTATATAGTGATATTTCATATTCCTTAATATTCCACCCTTTGTTTTATCTGATAATCTTTAGGCCTCCATATAAAACTTTCATCTTTGGTAACTAGTGGTAGTACCTTACCCATTTTTTATCTACTTAATTCTTGGGCACTGTATATTCAGTAATGACTTTGCATACACTTTGCAGTGTTCCATGTTTATTCCCAAACCCTGTCAACATGTTGTGTGAATTCTTTATTGCTATAGGTGTTACTTCCCTTAAGGAATGTGATGGGCAGCACTCTCAACAGTAGCCAAATTGTGGAAAAGCCTAAATGTCCATCAACTGATGAATGGATAAAGAAAAGCCTAAATGTCCATCAACTGATGAACGGACAAAGAAAACCTGGTTTATATACACAATGGAGTACTATGTGGCAATGAGAAAGAATGAAATATGGCCCTTTGTAGCAACATGGATGGAACTGGAGAGTGTGATGCTAAGTGAAATAAGCCATACAGAGAAAGACAGATACCATGTGTTTTCACTCTTATGTGGATCCTGAGAAACTTAACAGAAACCCATGGGGGAGGGGAAGGAAAACAAAAAGAAAAAAAAAAGAGGTTAGAGTGGGAGAGAGAGAGCCAAAGCATAAGAGACTCTTAAAAACTGAGAACAAACTGAGGGTTGATGGGGGGTGGGAGGGAGGGGAGGGTAAGTGATAGGCATTGAAGAGGGCATCTTTTGGGATGAGCACTGGGTGTTGTATGGAAACTAATTTGACGATAAATTTCATATAATAAAAAAAAAGGAATGTGATGGGCTCTGATGACTTGGTTTATTTATCTATTATGACCCTTTCACACACTTCTGCCCTCTATTCCTCCAGCCTTGCCATTCCATTGCTTTGTACCTGAGACCACAGACTTTGTTTTACTTCTCTCGCATAACAAATTCCTGCCTTTTTAGATTTCTCTTACTCAATTACTCTTGAAACAACATTATAAACCTCTATATTACTTTAATAACTTCGAACCTATCCTGTCTTATACCAATTTTATTTTTATCTCTAAACACCTTAGATTTTAGAGTTCTTTATCTGAAACATATTTGTCAATAATGATAAATCATTTTGACTACTTTATTTTCTTTGGTCATTCTGAAAAAAGTGGGGAAAAAGAAAAAAAATTGAAACCTACAGAAATATTAGTCTTTCTCAATGAAGTCTACAAGTGAGCTATGGATTCTTGATGAAAAACAAAATGAGCCACCAAAGTATTCTAAATCAAAATAAACTCATGGTTACTAAGTCATTCATACAAACCATGTGAGTCCATTTTAAGACGTGTCTTATTAATATATTTTATTTTTTGTTGTTGTTGAAAGAGCATTGTGTCCTTAAATAACAGGGACTCCCAAGCCTCTTATTTATCTCCCTTCTATTCACCTAGGAGTTTATTTATGAAAAGTAATTTTGATGAAAGATATTCCAAACAAAAGAATGAACGTTTGAAACTGAATGAAGAAAGACATTGCTGTTTTCAGTGGGCATTCATTCTTCTTAGAGGGCATACTTTTTTGGATACATTTACCATAACCCACTATAGATCCTGAGCATTTGATGCCCTGCTTTCTCCTTTCAAAAAAGGGTTTTAGTTTTTTTTTCTTGAGTTAATATTATGCATAAAATACAAAGTCACTTTTCTTCTTATGTTTTTCATTATCCAATTCATTAACAAATTCTTCAACCAACTATGCAGTCACTAATTATGTATTAAACTTGGAATTATGTGTTAACATTGGAACCTAGAAATCCTTCTGTGAACAAAACATATTTTCCTCCAAGTATTTCCAGTTTCTGTTTATCCTACCAATTTTCCCATACTATGTGACTATGAAACTTAGTCTTCAGCTGGGTGATTTTGGAAAGAATGATGACCTTTGTATGCCTTTGATACATCCCCAACTCCTTCTCAACTACACTTCTAGTCCAGCATGCAAATGAGCTGCAAGACATTAAGGAATCATTTGAAACAACTGGCTATTCTAGAAACTATTAGAAGGAAGCCGATAACACTTTTTCCCCCTTCAAAATGTATAGTCAAAGGGATCAGTAGTGGAAGGTACTGACACCAGGACCACGACACTCTTCCTCCAAAGGAGGGCACAAACCAGGAAGTATTATAAATACTCACAAATAGAGCAGCACCTGCTTGTTGAGATAAGTTCATGGAGGGTATTATATTGCCTTACCCTACCCATTAAAAGGTCTTTTAGGGAGTTGCCCTAATAAAAGCTATTTAGAAACCAGACTTGACCTGGTACTTCCAATTACAACCTATCTCCACAGCTTCATTTTAACTCCTCCACTTTCCATGCTTGTCACTCTTGTTGGCAGTGAAGAACTTTGCCTCCAATATTCACAGTATGTTTACTTGTTTGCTCAGTCCTAGGTGTTTGGAGGTTAGATAGGTAGATAGAGGATAGATAGATAGATAGATAGATGGTTTTGATAAACTTGATAATCTTTATAAAGCTATCAAGTGATCTCATTGGTAATTAGCATCATTACCTTGCTCCTACACTTCTACCCTATTCTCTATCAATGTCACACATAACTATTTTTCCTGTTCCTGATTTATCCTTCCTGTTCCTTTTTAGACGTATTCTAGAAATACTCTAAAAATCCTTCCTTATTACTTTAGGGAAATCTTTATTCTTGTTTCCAACTACACGGTATTCAAATGTGTAGCTGAACCATAGTTTATATAACTATTTTTCCTTATCTCTGCATGTAGGTAATTTTTGATATTTTGCAAATAGAAGTAATTTTTGTGAATAAACATGAGTATATGTTTTCATAATATTTGAGGCGAATTGCTAGGATAAATATCTAGAAGTGGACTTGCTGGGTCATAGGTAATTGTATATATAACTTTGGTATATTTTGGCAGCCCATTCCCACAAAGACTTACCAGTCTGAGTTCTACCAACCAATTATTAGAGTGACTGTTTCTCCACAGGCTTGCCAAAATATATCGTGTACTCTTTAGTGTTAAGCATTCTTATAGGTGATAGGTAAGAAATGGTATCTCTGTGTAGTTTTACTTTGCATTTCTCTGTGAGGGAGCTTGGACATCTTGCAATCTTTTTGTATGTTAAGTATATCTACATTTGTTCTTACTTTTCCCCACTTTTGTAGTAGGCTTTATGCTCCTTTGTTCTCAAATTCGATAGTGTTTTATAGACTATAGTTGCTACATCTTTATATATGATATCATTTGCAAGTACCCTTTCCCATTTTTCTTTTATCAATTAATTTTGCTTGTAGTGGGCTTTTACTTGTTTGTCTGATTTTTTTGCCAGAGCAAATATCTAGATGACATCAGAATACATAAACAAAGGATAATTGTAGTCACCTAAAAATAGAACCATTCAGTTTACACTAATTTTACTAAAGGTAGTTTTACAGGAGTATAATAATTACCATGAAATTCAAGAATACCTGAGATGATACTTAAGATTCACTCTTTCATTTATTTAAAAACATTTGTTGAGCATCTACTATGAAGCACACAGTATTTTAAAGGTTAACTATATAGTAATAAAAAATTTGTTGAACTAAAAGCTAAGTGGGGCAAACAAGCATTAAATAAACACACACACACGCACAAAAACAGAATCATTAAAATAAGTACCATGAAGGAAATGAATAGATTCTGAGATGGTAATACAGGGTCTAATCTTGACTAATCAAGATTTATGAAGACTTGTCTAAGGAACTTAATTTAAGCCTTGGCCAGATGGATAAGCAACAAGCAGCTAAATGAGTGTTGGAAGAGGAACATTCCATTATGAGTAATATATATGGCTGAAAGTTTGTTAGCAGGAAGGCAGGCCATATGTAAAGGTAGAAGATATTAGGATTATTTCATAGTGATAAAAAGGCAAAAGTAATTGAAGAAATTTTCAAAAGAATAGATTATCTATGGTTGCACAGACCATAGTAACATTTGGGGATTTTTCCAAGGAAAATAAGAAATGCCTGAGGGTTATTAAGCTCTGAGGGTTATTAAGCTCTGAACATAAATTTATTATTTTTAATTTATATTTTGTAAACATGAGGATGGTGGTTGGGGACATGGGAAGAGTGGAAACATTTGAAATATATTTTTTGTGTTATAGATTTGTGGGAAACGTTAGTAGATGGGTATTGGCCATGGTACCAATGACTATCATGACAGATCTCTGCCCTGAGCAATGGGTGAATGTTGTATCCCTTGCTTATTTGGGCAACATTTGAAAAGAACATCTAGATTTCAGTTAAACATTTACATTTTGATTTGGATAATGTGTAATGTAGTAATACCAGCAGACAGATGGATAAATGACTCTAATGATAAAAAAGGTCTGAGTTAGGGATTATAAACAACAACAATGGAAACAACAAGTAATCGGCAAATGATTTGTGTATCAATCCAATGAAAAAGTCAGACAGCTGAATAAATTCAACACTTAAGTTTGGTAAGGAAGGAGAAACCAGCAAAGACACGTAGAAGGAAAAAGCACCAAAGGCATTCTTGTTATTTGCCAAGTGTGAATAAAAGGGAAAACTGTACAAGCTAAGGTAGAAAAGCAGGGGGTTGAACGTAGGAAACAACTGGTAGAGAGATAGAAGAGTAAATGCTTATGAAATATTGAGTTTGAAGAACTGATTCAACAGTAATGCTTGAGCAAGGTTTGAGGAGTTTGTGGGTGGAGTTTGGGTGTGAAACAGTGATTTTAGAGGTGGTATATTTTTTGGATTGTATCAGGAATGGTTAAAGCTAAAATAAAGGAAATCATCATTATAATAAAGAAAAATAGGATCAAAGCCCAGTAGTTGGATATGCCATCCATAAGAATGTGAACTCCACTTAGAAAACTAACAAGCTTTGGGCCAAAAGGTGAATTAAGATCCATTGCTTGACTCTGTCCATAATTTAGGGACTATGATGGGGGGGAGGGGGGGAAGGGAGATGATTGATTATGAGAATGTGAAAGAGGAAGAGGGAGTATAATTATGATAGGAAAAAAAATAGGATAAAATAGGCAGAGAGGAGAAGCATTAGGACCTGAGGTCCCTGGAACAATGCTGGGAGTTTCTGACCACACCAAACCCCCTCAGGCTTAAGGTTCCTCTTAAGAATGTAACAGACACCACCTACTCCCCCTCAGATTCCCTCAGGAATTTGACAAAGACCTAGAGTTTTCCAACCAATAAGGGTAGAACCGGAGAAGGAACTAGGAGGAAGGGAAGGGGGAGGGTGACCAGAACCTTGTAAAACAAGGACCCTTGCCTCTAGTCCTCAGGCATTCACTTTCGAATCCCCCCTCTCTGTAAAGAGAGCTTTCCTACTATTCTTCATTTTAATCTTATACTCTAATAAACTTTTGCCTGCTTCTCATTTTGTGTCCACCTCTTCATTCTTCGAGACAACGATCCTGGGTATTGTGTAAAAAATCCTGCAAAATTAGAGCCACCTCAGTCTAAAGTATTCCTTGTCAAATAATTTAACAGTGCATAAATAAAAGTCATGGAGAAGGGAAATGCTGAAAAAAAAATCAGTAACTTTCTTGGAGTCGACTTTAAGGTGTTTGTGTATGTAATTGGGAGAACTTCTATCAAAGTGAATAGGTAACATCAAATTATGGTCATGTGGTATAATAAGAAATGTATTTGATCTTTTTCCTTGGTTCCTACCACAGAGCTCCTAAAAACTTTGGAATCCCCTGAGTGATAGTAGGATCCTTTGTTATCTTAATCAGGCCCTTTCCATCACAACTGAGTTTGTGACAGTAAGGTGGTTCAGGGCAGGGCTTCCAGATTGGCCTCAGGATGGGGCAAGACTCAAGAAACACCAAAAGAAAGGAGGCTAGGAAATTTCAGTCCCACCTCTGACAGCTAGGGAGAGAAAGAAGGTGGAGATTAATCTTTGTAAAAACTCTTGAATAATGACACTGGGAGAAGCTTCTGAGTTGGTAACCACTTGGATATGCTGGGTGGAAGAGGGCAGGGAAGCTCCCGTACCCCTCCCCCCATATATTCTATGTAACTTGCCCTATGCTTCTCTTCCATTTGGCTGATCCTTCATCGTGTCCTAATAAAGGTAAAGAAAACCTAGTAATTAGTGTGAGAATTAAACTGAATTCTTGTACACCCAGTTGGTGTTAGAGGATTTGAGAATCTCACAAGGCATATGCTAATTGGGGAAACAACAAAACAGGCTAAGTAATTCAAGGGTTGTGAAAAAATAGTTGGAACTGTAATACTAATTATCATGAATATTAGAAATGCAAAAGAGGACATATATTTTATCACATGAATAGACATAAATGGAAAACAACAACAACAACAACAACAAAAACTAACCTTCAGAAAGCATTATAAAGTATTACCTCTGAGTTTCTAAAACTGAAGGGATGATTAAAAAAAAAAAAAAAGTATACCAAAATGCTTTGAAAGTCTCTTATTACAGTCTAAAGCTATGGAACTATTTGGTTTAGAGGATTGTTGTAAGGCAAATCTATCTTGAATCACAGCCAAGTCCTGTTATGCCAAAGGTCCTTGTAGATCTTATAAGTCTGCCCAAATACAAGGACCCTGAGGACATAGTTATAGCAAGATGTGAGTATATCTTCTTAGACAGTAGTCCAGAAGGCAAATGTTAATGTTCAGAAACTGCAAAAAATCCTGCAAAATGGCAAACCTTTATTTAGAATGTGTGAACATTATCTCAATGGCTGTGGGGGTGGGGTACTAGCTAAATTTAATTTAGTGAATTAAAAAGATTTGGTGGGAATGAAAATAAATGACAAGTGTAAGTATTTACCAATAGTTAACTAATCTTGAATTTAAGATATAATAACTATTTTGTGGAGAGAGTGACTATTCGTGGCATATCTATAGATGTTATTTGTTTTTTATATTTCCTACATGTTATTGCATGCAAATATATTGAACTGACTGCAGCCATACAGGTTAAAAAGAAGATATAAAAGTAGGATTCAGTTCTCCAACTTCAGTCCAATCCTCTATTACACTATTTTAAATTATCAGTTCCATTTTCTAAACCAACTTGGAGTGTGATACTTAAGTGTGATATCACATCTGTACCCTCCCCCCCCAGTCAATCAGGCTGATCCCAATGTCAGTCTTCTCAGGGAAAATGTCACACAGGCATTTTAAACAGGTTTGGAAATGATAACTATTGCTAAAGAGTGCTCAGACCCATAAATTAATGTGGAGCTATATTCTGCCACAGTCCTTGAAGTGCTAATCCAGGGATATATTCATAAGAAAAGACATTGGTGTCAGAGTAGATATACCATGAGGAAAGCAAAACGTAAGGCAGAAATAAATTTGAAAAAAAAAAAAAAAAAGTCAACCATTAGGTTACTTTTTTATTCAGGTTCATCAATGTGTTCACTGTTAGCAAATTCCTAAGAGATTTTCAAAGAAGAATCTACAGCCAAATAGTCCATTTATATCTCCTGACAAGGCAGTCATCCCATTTCTTTGTTTTCCTTTCCTGGGGTAATAGGTTAGACAGTT
This sequence comes from Panthera leo, assembly GCF_018350215.1. Classification (NCBI taxonomy): domain Eukaryota; kingdom Metazoa; phylum Chordata; class Mammalia; order Carnivora; family Felidae; genus Panthera; species Panthera leo. The sequence goes on from NC_056679.1 coordinate 218,917,963, forward strand.
TGGAGGAAAATAAGCATGTCTCTTTTTCTTTCTTCCCTTGAGCCAAAAGTCTAGAGAAAAGCAGGGTCTTATGCCCTAACATCTATTTTTTTTTTTTTTCCCTAGAGTTAAGCCAAAGTGTATTAAATTATATCTCAATAAAGCCATTTAAAAACAAAAGTCTGGATATCAGGATTGGTCACAACTTTCAACAGTTATCTCAAAAGAAAGCAAAAACACCAGGTTCTAGAGCTGCCTCCTCACTGCTAGTCTTATAATGCACTGACTTTTCCTGCAAAACCTGAGTAATGTGATCCTGTAACTGATGCTCATAAATTGGTACGGAGGGAGGTGCCAAAGAAAAGGCAGAGATGTCCACTTCAAACTCAAGTTCCTTACACATCTCAATCCCGGGCCACTTTGGATGTGTTTACCCTGTTACCACTATTATTTCTCCAGCCCCTCTGCATTCCTCAGCGTGTGCGTGTGTGTTTAACACTTTACGAGGCTTCTCTCTAGCAGATGGTAAGGTAATACGACAAAAGTCCTATAATTCATCTGTTTAAAATGACCACAGAGACAGCCTTTATAATTAAATTGGTTAATTTTGGTGCATTTCATTTAAAGATACCAGAGACTCCTTTGCTTTAGAGCCTTGGTTCCAGAGACCAGCTGCTGCAGTTTAAATCCTGACTGACAGTTACTAGCTCTGTGTCCTTGGACAAATTACCAAAGTCTCTATGGTTTAATTTCCTTATTTGGAAAACTAGTGAAATCCTACTACTTCTCCATAGGATTGTTTTGAAGATAAAAATGAAATAGCACAAATCCTTTATGGAGACACCCAATGTGTCTTCATTATTATAAACCCAGTTCTCAACTTCATATTTGACAATTTGTATAAAGGCAAAATAGGCAAATGCTGCCATAATTTATATTGTAATGGGAATTTTGAATTTTTTTCTCACACATCTATATACCTAAGTCATCCTTTAGAATATTATTTAGTTAAAAGAGTTTGTCACAAAATAGCATATCATTTGGTTATCAGTATGAAAAGAAATACTTCTCTCTGGTAAAATATAGCCTTAGAGACTCTTCTGTTAGTTTTATAGACTTTCGAACAAAGTTATTTATAAAAGTGACCATTTCTTGATTCCTGTCAAGAGTCTGATATCTGGAGCTGTGTGCTTCATCTAAATTTATCTTAAAGCTTACAACAAACTTGGAAGTCAGAAATGATTATTTTACTTTACATATGAGAACATAGTGTCTCAGAAATGTTAATTGACTTTCCGGAGGCAATCTAATTAATCACTGTCCAACTTAGAATTTGAACCAGGGTTCTGATTCCAGAGACAGTCTTTTTTTTTTCCCCACTGTTAAAGATTTTTACAGAGAAATATTTTTAAGCTTCTAAATATATTCATTTGATTGAAAATGCACAGAAAGAAGGAATAAAGTCTTGAACTCTTTAAAAGTTTGGATGGTATCTTTTTTCCAGGTGAAAGAAATGACAGCAGCCTTAGGCAGACATGTTTCCAGCACCTGTCTCTCCTTAAAAAGCAGTGTAATCCAGCTTGAGAGGAGAGGGCAGGAAAGATAAGACCAAAAGTCTTAGAAACTGACAACTGAAGGATCTGGAAGAGTCTGAAGAGTGTACAGATATACTGAGTGGTGAAATATGTAACCTGGGTGTGGGAAGAAGTTTACAATAAGTAATTAAAGGTGAATTAAAGCAGAAGACAAAACCAAAGTCACTGGAAACAGCTTAGGCTGTATGTAAATTGGAGAATTAAATGATTTATATAGTTCAAGGAGAGTTCAATAATACTGTACATTATAAATATGGTGAACAACTTGCAGTTGGATATTTTACATAATTTGCTGAATGAAGTATGTATAGAAAAAAATATGATCACCTAAATAAACATTTGTATTTTATTACACAAAAATACAAAATCTATCCATAAAATTGGCCAGTGGTTTGCAATTAAATGATCAGAATCACCTGGAGAACTTGTTAACCGAGGCTCTGGGCCAGATCCTCAGATTTTCTGATTTATCAGGTGTTGGGCGGAGCCTCAGGATTTGCACCTCTAACATGTCTCCAAGTGATACACATGCTGCTGGTCTCGAGGGGACCCTTCAAGAACCACTGAAGTAAGTTATGTTATTTATAAATTTGCTTTTGAAATTTGTGATATGTCTAATCTCTAAGCTGTCATGATCAGTGTTAGATCAGTATAAGGATTAGAAGTAAGACCCAGTCTCTGGGAAATATGGGAGATTCTCAGATACACACTTGAAACTCTTTGTTGTGTGGTTATGAAAAGCATAGGTCCAGAATTCCAACTCATAACTGAGAAGCTCATAACTACTGTGTCAATCATTCAAGTTCTTATCAAGATAAAGTTCTTATCAAGACCACGTTTCTTTTGTAAGTTTGTTCTAGGATATTGGAGCATATTTTTTTGAGAGAAATTAAAGGGTTCTCAAATACATATGTGCTCTTTTTATTTTTTTTTTTCTTTTACTTATATCAAGGAACACTCTCACACGCACACACACATACACACACGTTTAGTGTGCACATGCTTCGTGTGAATGTAACTTTGGTTTTGCATCACATGGTACCAGACAGTGCTTGCCTTGCTGAATTGGCCATAGAATGCAGAGGACCAGTTTGTGTCATATAACTGGATGTGGGAGAAGAATAGAAATGGTACAGGTGCCCAAATCTTTTCTTTCAATGCAGTAAACTATTAACTAGAAAATGCCCTTTAGATTTTTTAAAAAGAATTTTAAAAATGCTATATATGCACTTTATCATTAAGCACAATGTGGAGTTGCAATTATTGCTTTCAATTCCTGGAAAGAATGGGGAAAAAAATTATTGCCTGATTCAAAGAGATTTTGAATGTTGGTTTGGTTTTTTTCCCTTTTATGGAAAAAATATCCAGTTGCAGAAAACAGTAAAAAATGAGGGAGTTACAATAAATCTAAAACATCCTATTTCAGTACTTTAATTCTAACAAATGAGAGATGTTGATCTTTAAGGAACTTAAAAAATAGATTTGTTTAAATTACTTAGAACAGTAACAACAAAAATTCTACTAGCTCCCATTATTTTCTTTTTCTTTAATGATTTATCAATGTGTACTTTAGGAAAAAGTATGGACAGTCTCAGTATTGCAAATGAGATTTTAAAACATTCAAATTCAAAGTTTTTTAAATGTTTAATTTGTTAAAAGTTTATTGAAATAATTTCCAAAGCTGTATTTTAAATATGCTTTGTGCCAAACAACATTAAACAGTCGCTATGAGTATAATGTAGTATGGTATTGACTAGTGTAGGAGACAAGAATCCTGTATTGCGTCCAGGTTCTGAGTCATTTGGAGACCTTTGTAAGGTCATGTTTCTATTTATTTTCTCTTAGCCGTATTTTAATTAAGGTTGCCATAGGATTAAGTTTTTTAATAGTACTTGTAGAGCTGGTTATAAAACACACAAATTATATAAATATCAACTATTTAAGAATATACTAAATAATTACATATCTACCTAACCTTGGAAACTAACTTGTATCTATTTTTACATTATGTCTGGTAAGCATTTTTATAATCTTACTGAGATATCTTTGTGTGAAATGTTTACTTAGCTCAAATAATCAACTTTATGCACATCATTTATATATTTTGGGCCAAAAGACTCCGTAAATTAAATAAATTTCTTCATGTCATGCATATTATAAGTTCAAATGTTATGTTTTATAAATATATAAATTATACCAAGTAAGCATAAACACTAAAACTAAATGACCTACAAGAAAAATAAAATTCTAAATACCCATCTACATGGAAAAAATTCTAAATAACTCATCTTTCATAAAAAGAAAGCAATAGAGAATAAATTTTATTAACAAAGACTTGATTATGTAATTATAATATTTAAAAACATAGTGAAAAATTAGAATCAATAGTAACTTAAAGTAATGACTTTGGAATTATTGCTGGAAGTTTGAAAACACTAGGACAGAGACTTATGGGTGTCTTTTTCTTGTTTTTGGAATCCTTAGAATATTACTCATATCTCAATTTACTGGAAAAAAAATTAAAGACAATAATTATCTGGAGAAAACTGACTAGAATTTTGGAAGAATGTACTTCAATCCAGATCACAAAAAGTTCAAGTCCAGAAGGATAAATGCGTTAAAAAAAAAATATATATATATGTATATGTATATATACATATATATATATATATATATACACACATATATTATGTGTAAGATGATATACAATATGTAGTATACATCACATATATAATAAATATTATTTATATTTTGTTATGTATCCTAATTTATCAAATACACATATCACACAATCAGGGCATGAGAAGAATTTTTGAACATGTCATGAAATGGAGAAACCCTATAAAAAAGAAGAGACTGGACACTGACAGAGAACACAACCGTGCCAACAAGGAGAGAACCAACCCTAAGTGCATTTAATCCTTTCTCAGCGATAACCATAAAGTTGTTCTCACAGTTTTTCATTACTTAAAATTGACTTCAGATGAGAGGGACTCCAGAATTAATCTAGAGCAAATGTTAAATATAAATATGACTGATTGAATAATAAACTAGAATAGAGAAAAGTCAGTAAGTACTTAGATTAAATTGTCTGGAATTTAGAAAATTGCCTTGCTTCAGACACTTTAACCAATGAAAAATTAGAATAAAGATAATTAGAATTTTAAATGTTTAAATTTATGACTACAAAAATGGCACAGCAGGTACGGTACTATAACACTCCCCCCCCCCAAAAAAAAAAAACAAAACATTTTTTCCTGTATTTAGTTATTTGGCCAACCTTTTGGTATCCATTGTTATTCTCTTATGTTTTCCTCTTAGATAGCACAACACTTGCACATAATGGCTGTTATCATTTTCCTTTCTCATTTCATTTTCATGGCTAAGTGTACAGACAACTTCTGTCCAGTGCTTGAATAACAACAATGTAGAGGATATATCTGAATTTATTTGTTCTGTCTTAATCATATTATGCTTTCTTGATAACTGTTGTAACAGCCACCTACTTATACTGGCCAATATTTGCCATTTAATCTTTTGTATGAATTACATTAAGTTTCATGAAAAACCTCATTATGTATTTCTTGTCTAAATTTCATGATAAATTTCTCTATGTGTCTTTAGCACTTATTGTGTTGTGTTTCCCCCCAGGAACATTGTAATATATATATACATATATATACATATATATGTATGTATATATATATTGCTACAGCAAGAGGTTTTTTGTTTTCTTTCTGCTGAATTTTTTGAGTATCTCTGGTGTCATTTTACTTTTTAATTTTCTTAAATGTTATGTAACACATATGTAGAATTGTGTACTATAATGAATCCCTGAGTCCTTTGTTTTTAAGTTTGAGAATTTTCTCCCAACCAGAGATTTGAAAGGAAGACCATGAGAAGGCTGGGGTGGGGTGTGCAGAACAAGAGAAGGAGGCTCAAAAGGAAGAAAAGATAAAAGAAAAAGGAAGTGATTGAAAAGAAATGTTGCCTCTATTACAAGTGGCTTGCATGCTAATACGTTTAGCAGATCCTTGTAGGTGCCTTGCCAATCAATGGCCAATTGGATCGGTTTCCTTTATAGCCGTTCTCATGCATCAGGCTTACAGATACATTTTCCAGTGTCCTATGCAAGGACATATGACACAAGTTTGGCAGTGTATAAATAAGATAAAAATTGCTTTCTTAATACAAGCACCATTCTTGCTCTTTAGCAGTCACACTTTCTTCTGGCTTATAATGTTGTAAACCTGGTGGCTGGAGTGCAAGCAACTTGACGGTAGGAAGCTGAGAGGAAGGCCAAGAAAATTGCAGAAATCTCAGCCCTGACTCTCACGAGCCATTGATATGATTTTAGTCTTCTAATTGTTTGAAGAAAAATAAGTCCATAATTGTTTAAGCTCGTGATGAACAAGTTTTCTGTTTCGCACAGCTGAATGCAATCACTAACTGCTGCAGCCTCCATGAGGTTTCAACCTGCCTGCTGGAAAAGCATTACTAGTGCAATGATTCTCCCAGTCAGGGAGGTAAACAGTCCAGGTGCCAAGAACAATTTACTTATCCTGTGATGCACTGTCTCCCACCGATGTTTGGAAGTTCAGTCATTACCACCTTCCCACGGATTACCCTAGGGCCTTATGTGAAAAATTACGCCTGTAATGCCTCCCTTCAGTTCCATCCACTCCAGAATGCTGCAGTGCTGTTAACATGGTTAACTCCAAAATAAGGTGCGTACTTTAGGCACCAAGAAATTATAAATAAATGCTTCATAATATGAGGATTACATAGCATGAGGTATGAATACACATCCCTATCGTAGATAATCAAACATGCAGCTGTCATATTGAAGTCTGTAAAGCTTAATCTTTGAAATAACTGATTTGAGGCTCATGGGCAGAACACTCTTAAATGATTTAGGGCAGGGGTTAGAAAACTGCAGCCTGGAGGCTTAATCCAGTCTTGTATCTGTTTCTGCAAATAAAGTTTTATTGAAAGACAGGCACACTAATTTGTTTACCTGTGGTTGCATTTGCAACAGAAGGACAGTTAAGAAGTGACAAAAGATACCATGCAGTTCATGAAGCTGAAAGCATTTACTATCTGCCACCAAACAAAAAAATGTTGCCAGATTTTAGCTTTTAATTGGCTTTTTATAATGGAGCTATTATAAAACAACATACATAAAGTGAGAAAAATATATCTGAAACCAAATTAAAGATATATTAAGAAAAGGTAAAGCGGTATGTATTTGAGACGTTATAGCTAAACTTAAATATAAAATTAAAATATAAGAAGCTTAAACTTAAACTCAAGTTTAAAATATCTTAAAATAGGGCACCTGGGTGGCTCAGTCGGTTAAGCATCCGACTTCAGCTCAGGTCACGATCTCATGGTTCATGATTTTGAGCGCCACATCAGGCTCTGTGCTGAAAGCTCAGAGCCTGGAGCCTGGACCCTGCTTTGGAGTCTGTGACTCCCTCTCTCTGCCTCTCCCCGGCTCGTGCTCTGTCTCTGTATCTCAAAAAAAAAGTAAATAAATAAGTTAAAAAAATAAAAATAAATAAAATATCTTAAAATATATATAATAGAAGAAATTTAAATACTGTGTAGTGATTCGTTAAGGTGAGTTTACTTATATGTGGTTAGATTTGCTGGGTCACTGGATCACAAGTTGGTAACAACTTGTTTATGTGATATTTCTACATATTCTCTTCTCTAGCCATGCTACTGAATTATAGTTCTCTCATCTGTGACTGGTCATGTGCTCATGGCTGGTATTTAAAACTATTTCCACTAACCATTAGTATTCCCTTTGCTTTCAGCAGGCACCTTAGCTGGTCATGGTTTTTCACTCGGTGAGATGATACAAACCTTAAATACTAGTGTCTAAGTCATTAGTAGTCTGACCTAGATTGATTTTTTTTTCCCTATTGACCTTAATCAGAAGCATGGGGATCCTAAGAGAAGTGTTAAGAGATCTTCTGTATTCCAGACATATTTTTCTTGACTTTTTTAGAGAAACAGTCCAATTTCCCCTTGGTAATCAGGATCAGTCACCCTGACCAGTGCCGTTAAGTCCCTTCCTTGCTTGTTGATTCAGAGGCATGAGGAAAATACATGAATAGGTGTTTGTCAGAACTTCCGGTTCAATGGAATAATTGTTGTCTCCTGATAGAAGTGTTTTTCCCTCTGGAACCAATACCTCTAGGCCAGCAGAGCATAGAGTTGCAAGAACGGAACAAAAATTTCGCTAGTGGATCACTAGAGATAATAGTGAGGGATGCCACATTCATTTCCACCCCTTGAATCCTGAAGCAGTGAATCCTGGATATCAGAAACAGCACCATATAGTGGACTCTGATCTAGAACATATACTGCCTTCTGGAGAACTTTGTCTAAGCCCTAAAAAGTACTGCCACCTACCTAACAAGGTAACTTAGTTTTCAAAAGGCCATTTTACTGTTCTCTCAATCAAGCTGTTCAGGATGGTGGAGAACATGGAAATAGCAGTGAATCCCATGAGCATAGGCCCATTGCCCCACTTTTGCTGTGAAGTGAGTTCCTTAATGTGAAGCAATGTTGTGTGGAATGCCATAATGGTGGATTCTATACGTCTATGGATGGTAGCTTTGGCAGAAACACTGTATGCAGGGAAGTAAAGTGCTGCCCCTTCTGTGATGGAGGCAGTCCAGTGTAATCAATCTGCGACCAGGTACCTAGCCATCATCCTGGGGAACTTAACAGCCCATTATCTCCCAGTTTCTGCCCTCAATTTCGTTGTAGATACCTTGCCTTCCCAGGTTGGAGTTGAACTTGCATTGTAATTCAGCTGGTCTAAGGATGAGACTCTGGTTTTCAGCAATCTCAGCCATGTGGCTGCGGAAGATAAGGGCCTTCTTCAGAGCACATACAGATGTCTTTAGGTCATTTATGTGGCACTTGAGCTGGGAATTTGAATCCCTGAGCTCATCCTGTTCTTTCATCTCTATGTTTAGGGACGTTAGGAACGAGCAGCCAAACTCATTACATTCTTAGTTTTCCAAAAATGTTAGATAGTGTCATATGCACAGCCACCCTGTTCCTTGCTTCTTATAAATGGTTGGCTAGGAGTATAATGGAAATACGTTGGGTATCTCTGTTGCAAGGTTATGTCTTGGATTATCAGTGCTTTCTTTACTCCTGGAAATTGAGTCATGAGCATCTTTAAATCCAATCAGATTAGAGAGCCAATTCAGAAACCCCAGAACCAATTCGGGGAACTTATTAATATTCTGTTCCTACAGAAACACTCCTGGTATCAAACTCTGTGTTTGTCTGGGTTCTCCAGAGAAACAAAACAATAGAACATATTGAATATATTTATTATATTTATTATAAGAAACTTTATAAATGATTTCTTATATATTATATGTGTATTGTGTATTTATATATTTATTTATTAAATAAATAAATAAATAATTATAAGGAATTGCCTCATGTGATTATGGAGGTTGAAAATTCCCAGGATCTGAATTTACCAAGGTGGAGGCCCAGCAGAAACAATGGGATAATTCCAGCACAACTCTGATAGGGCCTGACAATCAGTTGAGTATGAATTCCAGTCCTAGTCCAAAGGCAGAAGAATGAAATCGCAGCTCAAAAATTGTCAGGCAGAAAGAGAGAAAAGGAATTCTATCTCACTCTGCCTTTTTGTTTTCATTAGACCTTCAATGCCTGCCCACATTGGGAAAAGCAACCGGCTTTACTTATTATACAGATTCAATTATTAATCTCATCCCAAAATACCCTCATTGACACATTCAAAATAATGTTTAATCTAATATCTTGTTACCCTGTGGCCTGGTCAAATTTACATATGCAGTTAATCATCATGCATATATGACATATAAAATTATATGTCAATTTATATATATATATATATATATATATATGATTTAATTTTTTAATGTTTATTTATTTTTGAGAGAGAGAGTGAGAACGTGAGTGGGAGAGGGCCAGAAAGGGGGAGACACAGAATCAGAAGCAGGCTCCAGGCTCTGAGCTGTCAGCACAGAGCCCGATGCAGGGCTCGAACCACAAACTGTGAGATCATGACCTGAGCCGAAGTCGGATGCCCAAATGACTGAGCCACCCAGGTATCTCTCTCTGTATCTATATCTATATATCTATATCTATATCTATGTTTATATCTATATATACATATAGATATATATTTTTTAAATCATATAAAATAAATACTGAAGAAAATTTAAAAACAAGTATTTTGTAGTTTTTTGTTCATTAACATTTATTGTAATTTCATTTTTATTATATTTCATTGTATTATAGGACTGTGGCCTTAGAGAAATAAAGAAACCACTTAACAGCTCCTAAAGATCCTAATGTGTCCCTGTGTTTTCTAACATTCACTACTAATAGTGAAATTAGGTATATATATTTGATTTATCAGAAAATGCAAATCTGTAGTGTTAGAAATTTTGCTTTGGTAACTAGTACTAGTGAACAGTAATATTTCTCTCTTAGAGAAGAGAAAAATACCTTTCTAACACTTTGGAGTTAAGAATGGCAATTTGAAATATTTCTTACAGATTGAAGCATTTCAAAGCTGGTTTACAAATTCTTTTCTTTTTTTACCTTATTAAAGTGAATTATGAAACTTCATGGTAGATCATCTTGGGTTCCCCGTTGAATAAAAGAAAATTTCTGCCTATCCTCAAAGGGTATGCAGCTTGACTAAGAAATAAATCTTTGCCCTTTATATGAATACTATTAGGGGTTGATTTTTATGCAGTATAAATTAGCCTATACAGGCTCTTAAATACTATTCAACTATTAAACTCTAATAACAACGATAAAAATTTAAGGTCTCTTCTTTCAAAGAGAACTTATTACTAGGAAGTTACTATATATATGTATGAACTTAAATGTCAGCAAAAGTTAATTTGAAGTAACAGCAGATTGTAGCTTTTTGACTCTTGAGGTGTATCTGTCCAGTGGGTACAATCTCAATTCTGTTTGAATCATTTCACTGTTCTTTTTCTTCAGGATCACTATAGCTATCATGCCCCCAAGCCACTTTTTAAATTTTATTCACAATGCATCATCTGTTTCCCTATTTTAGCAGTGTGACAAATAGTTAACTCCCAAAACGATACCCCCTTTTCTCTATACTTTTATGCTTAGCCCAACATGATCCATCATAATTTTACCTTTGAGTATCACCTGCATAAATAGGCATAACACGATATGTCACTGAATTTCTTCAGCAAATGAAATCATTACAAGATCACAATTGAAGAGTCAGTTTCAATTCATTTAATATGAAGATTATCAGCGTTATATATATATATGTAAATATATATGTAAATATATATATGTAAATATATATGTAAATATATATATGTAAATATATATATGTAAATGTTTGCTTACTATTTGTTAAGAATGAATTGGCAACTGTGCATCTCAGCTGTTCCATATTTTTCTCTTGAGAACTATTTATTTCTTCTTTCCCATTGTGTGCTTCATTTGTTGACATATTTATTTCTTTTATTACACTTTCAAAGAGATTTTTTTTTTTTAGAGCAGTTTAGAGAAGTTTTAGTTTCATAGCTAAATTGAGCAGAAGGTACAGAGATTTCCCATATATCCCTACCCCTACTTGAAGAACTTGGCTCATTGTCCACATCACCCACCGGAGTGGTACATTTGTTACAGTTGATGAACCTACTACATTGGCACGTCACCTTCCAAAGTCCATAGTTTACATGGACATAGTTTGGACGTGTACCCATCATTATATTATTATAAAGAGAAGTTTTACTGCCCTAAAAATCCTCTGTGCTCCATATAGTCATCCTTCCCTCCTAACTCTTGGCAACCAGTGGTCTTTTTACTGTTTCCATAGTTTTGACTTACACATACTTATTTTCAAATGTATATATCATATCCCATTATTTAACTTTAAAAGAATTATATTTGGCAAATTCCTTTTTGTTGAAGTATAATTGGCATATAACTTAGGTTTCACATGTACAACATAATGATTTTTGTATATAAAATCATTTGTTAAATGATTATTACAAGTCACCCATTATCATATATAGTTACAATATTTTTCTTGTCATGAGAACTTTTAAAATGTGAAACAATACACTATTATTAACTATGGTCACTATGCTGTATATTACATAATCCTGACTTATTTCTGTTATAACTGTAAGTTTGTACTGTCTGACCTTCTTGATCCATTTTTCCACTTCCCATCCCTTTGCCTCTGACAACCACCAATGTGTTCTCTGTGTCTATGAACTTGTGTTTTTGTTTCTAGATTCCGTATGTAAGTGGCATCATATGGTATTTGTCTTTCTCTGTCTGACTTTTTCACTTAGCATAGTGCCTTTAAGGTCCATCCATGTTGTCACAAATGGCAAGATTTTCTTCTTTTTTTGGATGAATAATATTACATTGTGTATAAATGTGCCACATCTTCCTTAGGCATTCATCCATTGATGGACTTTTAGGGTTTTATTTTCCATATCTTAGCCATTGTAAATAATACTGCAGTGAACATTGGGGTGCATATACCTTTTCAAGTTAGTGTTTTTATTTTCTTCAGGTAAATACCCCAAAGTGGGAATGCTTGTTCATATGGTAGTTCTATTTTTAATTTTTTTGAGGAACTTGCATTCTGTTTTCCATAGTGGGTGCACCCATTTATATTCCCACCAAGGATACACAAATGTTTCATTTTTTAAAAATGTGTATTATTTGAGTATAGTTGACAAACAATGTTACATTAGTTTCAATTGTACGACATAGTGATTCAATTTCTTTATGTCTCATGCTTTGCTCACCACAAGTGTAGCTGCCATCAGTCACCATACAACACTATGACAATATCATTGACTATATCCCTTTGCTGTGCCTTTTATCCCTATTTTTTATTCCATAACTTGAAGCCTATACCTCCCACTTTCCTTTCACCCATTTTGCTTACTGCTCCCTGCCTCTGTGAACCATCAGTTCTCTGTATTTACAAGTCTGATTCTTTTGTTGTTTATTCATTTTCTTTTATAGATTCCACATATGAGTGAAATCATATGGTATTTGTCTTTCTCAGTCTGACTTATTTCACTTATCATAGTACCGTCTAGGTCCATCCATGTTGTTATAAATGGCATGATCTCATCCTTTTTTATGGCTGTGTAATATTTCCTTGTGTGTAGTGTATGTGTGTGTGTGCTATAAATAATACTACAATAAATAAAGGGGTTCCCTTTTCTCCACATCCTCACCAACACTTGTTATTTCTGATCTTTTAGATAACAGTCCATTGTAAGACATGTGTGGTGATATCTCATTGTGGCTTTGATTTGCATTTCTCTAATGATTAATGATATTGAGTACTTTTTCATGTACCTGTTGGCTATCTGTATATCTTCTTTGGAAACATGTCTATTCAGATCCTCTGTGTATTTTCTAATTGGATTTTTTTTTGCTATTGAATTCTAGGAGTTCTTTATATATTTGTTATATTAACTCCTTATCAGATATATAATTTGCAGATATTTTCTCCCATTTTTTTTGATTGCCTTTTCATTTTCTTGATGGTTTCTTTTGCAGTGCAGCAGCTTTTCAGTTTGATGTAGTCTCACTTATTTATATTTGCTTTTGCCTTTGCTTCTGGTGTCAAATCTAAAAAAAAATCTCTGAGATTAATGTGAAGGAGATTACCACCTATGTTTTCTTCTAGAAGCTTTATGGTTCAGGTCTTATGTTCAAGTGTTCAATTGTTATGTGTTAATTTTTGTGTATAGTGTAAGATAGAGATCTAGTTTCATTCATTTGCATATGGCTGTCCAGTTTTCCCAACACCTTTATTCAAGAGATCAACATTTCCCCATGTATATTTTTCATTCTTTTGTCATAAATTAATTAGCCACACATATGTGCATTTATTTCTTCACCCTCTATCCTTTCCATTGATCTATGTGTCAATTTTTTTATGCCAATACCGTCCTGTTCGGGTTACTATAGTTTGAAATAGTAAGCATAGTGCCACCAGCCTTGTTCTTCTTTCTTAAGATTGCTTTGGTTATGTCAGACCTTCTGTGATTCTATACAAATTTTAGGATTTTTTTTATTTTTCTATATAAAATACCACATGAATCTTCAAATTATCAATGATACACTGTGATGTTTTTTTTTTCAGGTTTTATAGCTCTAATAATATGAACCATAGCCTGCATAATCCAAACTTGTTTTCCTCACATAGAAGATATGTTATCTTTATGAATCTTTTTCCCTCTATTCTTGGCATTCAAATGAAAAAAAAAAATGAAAATGCTAACATTCTGCAAGGTTTTCCAGTTCTGTATCTCAATTATTTGTCTTGTTTTCTTTTTTTCTCCATGAACACATCTCATTTTAGGAATTTGATAAAATATAACTAATTCATCAACAAACTCTCATTGTGCAAAATATATATATGAATGGTAAAGATTGAAATATACATACATATTTCATATTATGTCATATGTACTTATAAATCTTCAACAACTTAGCTCTTCATAGTCCTTTTCTAAAAACATGGCCTAAAAATAAATATTTACATAGATATACAACTCTTAGAATATATTAATTAATCCAAAAACAAGTGGAACAGCCTTTGAGTTACAAAAGTTTTGGGTGAGACACTAACACCTGGAAGCTGGATAATTGGCCACAATTATCACAAATATCACAAATGAGATATTTTTTTTTAATTTTTGTTTAATGTTTATTTATTTTTGACAGAGAGAGGCAGAGCGTGAGTGGGGGAGGAGCAGAGAGAGAGGGAGACACAGAATTCAAAGCAGGCTCCAGGCTCTGAGCTGTCAGCGCAGAGCCCAACACGGGGCTCAAACTCATGAGTTGTGAGATCATGACCTGAGCTGAAGTCGGATGCCCAACCAACTGAGCCACCCAGGTGCCCCAAAATTTAAATTAAATCTTAAGGAAAGAAATAGATCTGTTGAACAAAAAAAGAAGAGAGACAACATATCAAGAAGGAGACACAGGGGAAAACATAGAGGGTGAGGAAACACATTTTCAGGGAAGAGATCATTTTGGCATAAATAGAACCTTGATGAGGGACAGCAGCGTGACATAAGAATAGACAAGTTTGGTGAGAAACTAGGTTATGCAGAATGTGGGACTGTTGAGCTAAGCAACCTAAAGTTACACTGTAGAACACCACACATGGGATTTTAGGCATTTCTTTCTCATAATATCAATAATAAACAGTGACTCAATAGAGAAAGGCATGCATAGTGGAAACTTATAAAATAAGGAGACTAAGTATAAATAGAGACAAATCTAAATGTTAATATTCCTTTCATATTGAAGTTGGTGAGCAATTCATTGAATTGAGGATAATCAAATTGCAAAATCTCTAAGATAGTGCAGGATTTGTTTGCCACATTAGAAGAGGGGGGTGAGTAGAGAAATAATATATCCTCACTTCATTTGTGTAAGAAGAATTTTTGGGATATTATTAATATAATGATTGTACTCTGTAGATTATTTAGTGTTTTCCTAAAAATATATTAATTTTTTTCTCCTATCAGAATCCAAAAATGGTATTTAGAAATACAAATACCTTGGGGTGCCTGGGTGGCTCAGTCAGGTAAGTGTCTGACTTTTGATTTCAGCTCAGGTCATGATCTCAGGGTTTTGGGGATTGAACCCTGTGCATTGGGCTCTGTGCTGAGCATGGAACCTCTGTGGGATTCTCTCTCTCCCTCTCTCTTCTCCCCTGCTTTCTCTTTCTCTTCAAATAAATAAATAAAAACTTAAAAAAAATAAATATCAATCTTTTTTTAATTGGAAAATTCCTCAAATTATTACAAGTCTTTTGTCTTCATTCCCCCCTTTCAATTCTGAACGGTCTAAAATAGTATGAATCATAGAAAATAAGACATTCAAAGAAAGCTTACATGTAGCAGCAAACAACACAATGCTCATGGATTAAATAAGTTAAGAAAAACAAAATTATCTTCCTATAATTTTTGACAAGAGCCTTTGAATTATTTTGCTCCTTGTTCATAATAGCATGAAGTCACAGTACAGAGTGGAAGGAGTATTTTTGCTTTTCAGGCCCATGGCAATGCTGCTTTTAAGTCTTTTCAATAAAGCAGAGTTAAAAAAGCATTAAGGGTAAATAGAAAACAATGTGGAAAGTTGTTATAAAGTGAAACAGAGAAACAGCAAATAAACCAAGACTATTGAGTAAAACAGCATAATGGAAATTTACTGTTCCCTAGTTTGTAGTCAAATTACAAACAGTCCCATTCAGTTTTGTTCTCACTAGTTGAATCAAGTAGGAAGGTATTCACGCTAAATAAATGAATAACAAATAATATGTTTTGGCATTTAGAGGACAATCAAATTTGTGAAGCACACAAATTTGGACAATCAAACTTCCACTGGAGTCTAGAGTCTTGGACTAGCCCAACAGCAGAGGAACTGAAACAATGGCTTATCTATACAATAAAAAATCTGCCTCTAGATTTTTACATTTCTCTACCTTTAGACATAGGGAACATTTTGGACAGTTCCATTTTTATATCTTATCATTATAATAAGATTTTTTTTTCTTCTTTAAAATACAGAAAATTTAGCAATAGATTCACTTCATAGAGACTGACAATTGAAATTGTATTGGGCCTTTCTTCAGGAATTATTGCCAAAGCGAAAGCAGTATCTACAGTGTTTTTCTGGATTTATCATTGGAACTTTATAATTAACTACATCCAGTTAGCATATAAATCAAAGAAAACAACTCTACTCCAGAACTCTCCTTTGGGAAGAAAACTACTGCCTCCTTTGGTTAGGGTCATTAAGAATGTAATGGCCTCTTAAGCCAGAAATCTAGAAGAGTGAATCAGAATGTCCTAATGTACTGGTTAATGATGCCTTTGTATTACCAATTACCAGCAAAGCCCATTGCATTAAAATGAACAGTCTTAGATTAAATGTTAGTATAGATATAACAGTTTATTCATAGCTGTATATATAACATTATTTTCTTTAAAAAAATAGCATTTGTAAAATAAATTAATAAATGAATGAGTGACTAAATAAATGGCTTCAATATAGCATATAACTCATCAGTGAATCAGAAATGTTTCTATCTTGTAATTTTTATTATAGATTTTTTTCAAATATGATATGATTAGAGAATTTCATAGTGTATAATCATTCAAAATTTCAACATCACCTCCCAGAAATGCATAAGCCCAAGCTAACCATAAGAAAAACAGACAAATCCCAATTGAGGGGCATTACACAAAAAGCCTAAGTAGTCATCCTCAAAACTGTGTCAAGGTCATCAAAAAACAAAACAAGTGCACTTGGATGACTCAATCACTTAAGCCTCCAACTCTTGATTTTGACTCAGACCATGATCTCACAGTCGCGAGATTAAGTCCCACGTTGGCCTCTGCACTGGGCATGGAGCCTGCTTAAGATTATCTCTCTCTCTGCCCCTGCCCTTCCCCACTCTCGTTCTCTCTTTCTCAAGAAAAAAAAAAAAAAAATTAAAAACCAAAAATAAATAAATAAATAAGTAAATAAATAACAGAAAGAAAATTTTAAAAATTAAAAAAAAGAAAATAAGCAAAATGTATGAAACTGTCACCATTCAGAGGAACCTAAGAAAACATGACAACTAAATATAACATGGTATACTGGATGATATCCTGCAATAGGAAAAAATAAAAAAAATTAGGGGTCAACAAATGAAATCCAAACAAATTCTGGAGTTTAGTTAAGAAAAAGACACCATTGTTCTTTCTTTCATTGTTGCAAATATATATAGTTAACATTTCATTATATATATATATATAAAATTATGTATGTGCCAAATATAACAATATAACATAAGATGTTAACAATAGGAGAACATGAGTGAGGGGCTGTGGCAACTCTTGATACTCTCTTACAACTTCTTTGCAAATCTAAATATATCCTAAAATAAGGGTGTTATTAAAAATAAATTTTAGTATTGAAAGCCATGTCTAAAATATGAATTTTTCCCAAACCACAAGAAACATAAAAAAGTATAAAATGAATGTTATTTATATTAACTCTTTGTGCTTAAACTAAACTATACTATTATAATCATAGTACAAATTCATTAAATCAGCCTCCACTGATTTGAGATTTATATTTATTGAACAGAAGCAAGAGTGAAATTTAGTACAGGTGGCTGGATTTTCAACTGATAAAGCAAAAAATCAACTTAGAAAGCTCAAATTCTTTTTTTTTTTTAATTTTTTAACATTTATTTATTTATCTTTGAGAGACAGAGAGAGGCAGAGCATGAGCAGGGGAGGGAGAGAGAGAGACACACACATAGTCCAAAGGAGGCTCCAGGCTCTGAGCCTTTGTCAGCACAGAGCCTGACGCGGGGCCCGAATTCACAAACCTCAAGACCATGACCTGAGCCGAAGTCGAACGCTCAACCGACTGAGCCACCCAGGCGCCCCAGAAAGCTCAAATTCTTAAGCAAAATAAAATGTAAAAGAAAATTTACAAAATCAAAATAGTTTATCAGTTCTGTGTATGAACTTTTGGCCTTATTTAAATATAGTAAAATACCTGTTATTCAGACTCTGATAGAAGACCAGATTAAATAATTGTTATTTCATCAAGAAAAAAAAAAAGTTATTTTCTTTTATGTACTTATAGAATTTAAACTTGGTTCATAAGTTGGCTTCTCATAGAGGCTGTTAGCATTGACACCTTGATGGACAGAGAACAATATATTTGCAATCACAAACCAATCACTCATATGTTACCAGTTTCTTTGCAATATTTTAGATACTTCCTTTGTAGAGAATACTTTTCTTTACAATCTACTGTTTTGTGATAACTTAAACTAGTTAACCAAATTTCAAGTCAAAATAATAAAATAATCTCATCGCCTTAAAATTTAAACAGCAACTATCTTTGGTTTTTCCTTAAAACATATTTTAATATTTTCTGCAGAAGTAATAGCCCTCGGTACAACTTAATACTTTCTACATTAATTATAGCACTTGATAGGATGACCAAAAATAAGATAATGAAACTAAGGTTAATAAGTCAGAAGCAAAAATGATTATAGAATATTTCTTTTCTTTTTCTCATATTGGCATATTCCTGCCCCCCTCCCCCGCATGTCTGTAGTCAACACTTGTAAGTCAAGTAGATTATATTTGTTTCCACATAATTTGAAAACATGTTAAATGAGTGTGTGAATGAATAATATTAACTAGAAGTGACACTAAAAACTCCAGAATATACTACTTAACGGGTAATAAGATTAGTCTAATACTCATCTAAGCCTTTACACTTAAACCTCAATAACCTTCTAAGTAGTCATGAAAAAAATGATAAGAGAAAGACCAAATATTTTATCCATGGCGGATGTTTTATCTTCAGAGGATATGGTATCAATGAACAGTGTTGGGTACTAGATAGAATGGAAGAACATTTTAAATCTAATATTACTTAAGTGTTATTAATGTTATCTGTATTAACATTTTTTACAATATTATCAAATATGTCTCTAAAAATATAATATGCCTGGAATACCCTTTAGTGTAAAGTCCCATAGAGTCAGGCTCAACACTATAATTACAACAGTGCCTGAGTTTCCTAATACAGGGTATAACAGGAAAGGAATAAATGATTAATTAATCATAAATATTAAAATTGTGTTAGTGTTGAATTATTTGAACTTTGATGCTATTTCCTACTGATTGGTTTGTATTGCTGTGTAACCAATTCACATTTTTTTTTTTTTTTTGCTTAAAACAACACTTATTTCAGACATTATCCAAGAATCAAGAATTTAAGAGTAGCTTAGCTGCATAATCTGGTCCAGTGTCTTTCACAAGATCAAAGTTAAACTGCTGATTGGGGCCGCATTCATCAGGAGTCTCAACTGTGGCTGGGGAAATCACTTCAAAGCTCACTCACATGACTGTTGGCAGAAGGCTTTCATACCCTACCACAATGGTCTCTCTATAGGGCTGCTCATACTAAAGTTTTCCCAGAGTGAGTGATCCAGATGAAAGAGAGAATGTGTGAGCCAAAGACAACCCCAGACAGAATCCAGTCTTTTATAACCTAATCTCAAAAGTGGCAGATCATTACTGTTTGCCATATTCTGTTGGCCACTCAGACCAATCCTGGTACAGTGTGGATGAAAACTACAGGGTTATGAATACCAAGAGATGGGTATCATTGGAGGTAATCTTAAAGGCTGGATAATATAGCAACTCATTCTCCTTAAAGTGTGTATGGCCCTTTTGGAATATGTATAGAAGCCATCTATATTTGCTGAGAGCTATTCTAACCTCAGGGTTTAAAATAATAGGCAACACAAGTAGTATTATTGCTATACTGTATTATATTAATATATATTATGCTATATTTACAATATTTATAATATATAATAATATATTGCAACACTATATTATTTCTAGAATTTGATATGACATCACCAAAGGACTAACAATAATTTCTCCTTCCCATATTCTGAAGTCATCGATAGTCCATTTTGTCTAGTCAATGAAATGTTATGTAAAATAGCCTGCATTTAAAGGTAGTCTAGTAATACATCATGAGGAAAGAGATATAAAGCAAACATTTTCAGATTGTTTCAAGGTTTTTGTTGTTGTTCCATTACAATAGACAAGCTAAAAGTTTTGAATTCCATATATAACTAAATGGGTCTAGTTTCTTCATAGTGTCAACCATATAATAACTTTACTATTGAAATATATATCACTTATTTTTTTTTACAGTAAAATAGTAATTCATCAGAAGAATCACAT
Organism: Panthera leo; assembly: GCF_018350215.1. NCBI lineage: Eukaryota > Metazoa > Chordata > Mammalia > Carnivora > Felidae > Panthera > Panthera leo. The sequence goes on from NC_056679.1 coordinate 218,938,406, forward strand.
TGCTTTGGGCAGAAAAAGGTATGTTTGTTTTAAATATAATTCCATATAAGCAGTGTTCCACGTACTGATTAAAAACAGTAAATTCTGGGGGCGCCTGGGTGGCGCAGTCGGTTAAGCGTCCGACTTCAGCCAGGTCACGATCTCACCGTCTGTGAGTTCGAGCCCTGCGTCAGGCTCTGGGCTGATGGCTCGGAGCCTGGAGCCTGTTTCCGATTCTGTGTCTCCCTCTCTCTCTGCCCCTCCCCCGTTCGTGCTCTGTCTCTCTCTGTCCCGAAAATAAATAAAAAAAAAAAAAAAAAAAAAAAAAAAAAAAACGTTAAAAAAAAAAAACAGTAAATTCTGAACTGAAATTTCCCTTAGCCAATTTAATCCTGGCCTATTTTTCAAAGCATTATTCAAAAATATGCTATATAGTATTATCTTTATGAGTCAATAAGGTCAATTCTGAAGCAAATCAATATAAATAAATCTCAAAGAGTTGTGCCATTGCAATGGCAATTTTGAATGAAAAGAAAGACAATAACCTTTTCCATTCTAATGTTTCCAAAATATGTGCATTCCTATATTGCTATGTTGCATTGGTGCGCTGACTGCCACGATGGGGAATTTAAAAAAATAGTTATGAGCTGTTTCTAGAATTCAATAACCTGGCAACCTGCAGTTCGTGATGGTTAGAGCCATGCTAATCATTTTGGAAATCATTCGGATATCATTTTATAATACCAGTGAGAGTGGAAGTGGCAAATTATTTAGCTTTATATTGTTTTAATTCCATAATTAAGTAATTGGACTTGGAACAAACAGTTTACTACTTCCGTTTTAATTAACATTTCACTATATAACTGTAGTACTCGCTAAAAACACTATCTTCTGCATACAGAGCCAATTATGATATGCATTATTGTAAGTAATAAAATGTTTTACTAATCAAACATTTATGTGGATCAGACATTTTTATGCAATGGCAATTATAAGAAAAAGAATCAGGTTACCAGTGACAAGTGGTCTTAATTAGAGTTGAACATGTCTGGATTAGTCGTATTTTGTGTTCCTACTTAACGTATTCTTTCTTTAGAGGGACTTAGATTACTTTTACAATTTATTTAAATATCTTAAGATTCTAGCTAAGAACTATTATTCTTACTTGGTACTCTATTTTGATGACATGGTTATATTACTAATATAGGAATTTAAAGAACTAAACTTATTTGATTGATGGGTAGAGGTATCTAAGTAGCAAAGAAGTTTTTACTAGCATAAAGAATTATAAAACATTATGAATTCTGATTTGCATTTATAATTTAGAGAGTCCCTTGGCTTAGATTATTTACACAGCAAACATATCACTAAAGGTCTCATAAATAATACAGAAAACTCAGAGTAATCTTTTTCTTATTGGATTGATATTTGACTCAGTCTGCACAAGTCAAAATCCTATGTCAATAGAAGAATATCTCAATTAGGTTTATGGATATCTATATTAAAATGAAATGTTTTGATTGCTGAAATATTTCATAATTCACAATTTTAGTAGGACTTTTGGCATTTGATAATTTGTTATAACTATAAAAGTAGCTAGAGAAGGGTATTTTTCTCTCTCTCTTTCTCTACCTCTCTCTCTCTCTCTCTCTCTCTCTCTCTCTCTCTTTCTAACAAGGGAAGACAGGTCCTGCCCCCACCCCCACTATCTGAAAGTGGAGCATTTCTATGAAAGCTTTCATAAGCTGAAATGGTATAAAGTGAAGAAGCAATTATCATTAATTTATGTGGAAAAAAATTTTTATCACTCCAAGATCCCCCCCACCCCAAAATAAGCTCTTAGGCTTTTTTGATATATTAGGATGTGTCTTGCTGGCAGACACACAATAATTCAAGGTAAAGCACAGATACTCACAGAGCCAGGTCAAAGCTCTGGCAGCTTGTTGGCGGGATGCTGAGTGTAGGTCCCAGGGAAAGAGCATGGCGGTGCTACTTTCACTGCTGCTGCTGGGGTGCACACTGCTCTGTAAGGGCTCACTGCAAAACAAATGCTGAACGTTATTTTGCCTCACACTTTATTTGTCAATGGAAAAATCCCCCTTGTGTTTCCTTTGGTTAACAAAAACAGGTATAAAAGTCTTTCGTAAAAGTCAAGTGGCTTATCGAGCTTTTTAAAAGTGGGAAGTATGTGTATAATAATAAAATTTATGACCTGAGTTTGATATTTTATCAAGGGCCATATTTATTCAACATAGTAATGAAAATTCTAGCCACAGCAATTAGACAAGAAAAAGCAACGGGGCATCTATATTGGTAAAAAAAAAAAAAAAAAAAAAAAAAGTTAAACTGTTAACTGTTTGCAGATGACATGATACTATACATAGAAAATCTGAAAGACTCAACCAAAAAGTTCCTAGAAGTAACAAATGAATTTAGTAAAGCTATAGTATACAAAAGTAATAGCCAAACATTGGTAATGCTTCTATACACTAATAACAAAGTAGCAGAAAAAGAAATCAACAAAACATTTCCATTTACAATAACATCAAAATCGGGGTACCTGGCTGGCTCAGTCAGTAGAGCATGTGACTCTCAGTTTCAGGGTTGTGAGTTCAAGCCCTGCATTAGGGATGGAGCCTAATTAAAACAAAACAAAACAAACACCAATAAGAGTAAACTTAATCAAAGAAGTGAAAGACTTGTACTCTGAAAAATACAAAACACTGATGAAAGCATTTAAATATGACACAAATGGAAATATATTCCATGCTCATAGATTGGGGGAATTTGTATTATTGAAATATCCATAATACCAGAAACAATATACAGATTCAATGCAATCTATATCAAAATACCAACAGCAGTTTTCACAAAACTAGAATAAATGACATTAAAATTTGCATGGAACCACAAAAGACCTCAAATACTCAAAGTAATCTTGAGAAAGAAGAACAAAGCTAAAGGTATCATAATTCCAGATTTCAAGTATTACTACAAAGCTGTTATAATCAAAACAATATAATACTGGCACAAAAATAGGCATAGATCAATGAAACAGAATAGAGCACCCTGAAATAAACTCATGCTTATATGGTCAGCAATTTATGACAAAGGAGGCAAGAATATACAATGGAGAGAAAAGTTTCTTCAGTAAATGGTGCTAGGCAAACTGGACAGCTATTTGCAAAAGAATGAAACTGGACCACGTTCTTATACGATCTACAAAAATAAAGTCAAAATGGATTAAAGACCTACATTTGATACCTGAAAACATAAAAACTATCAAAGACAACACACGCAGAAATTACTCTGACATAGTCATGGCAATGTTTCCAAAATAAAAAAGCTTTTGCAGAGCGAAGAAAACCATCAACAAAACAAAAATACAACCTCCTGAATGGAAGAAGATATTTGCAAAAGATATATCTGATAAGGGGTTAATATCCAAAATGTATAAAGAACTTATATAACTCAACACCAAGAACAAAAACAAAAATAAACAAACAAACAAAAACACAGCAATCCAATTAAAAAACAGGCAGAGGGCTTGAATAGACATTTTTCCACAGAAGGCATACAGGTGGCCAACAGACGTGAAAAGATGCTCAACATCACTCATCATGAGGGAAATGCAAATCAAAACCACAATGAGATATCTTCCACAACAAGATACACCTGTCAGAATGGCTAAAATAAAAAGACAAGAAATAATGAATTGGCAAGTATGTGGAAAAAAAGGAACCCTTGTCCACTACTGGTAGGAATGTAAATTCATGCAGCCACTGTGGAAAGCAGTATAGAGGTTCAGGAATGCCTAGCTGGCTCAGTTAGAACAATATATGACTCTTGATCTCAGGGTCATGGGTTCAAGGCCCACACTGTGTGTAGAGATTACTTAAATGAATAAATAAAAACTTAAGAAAACAGTATGGAGCTGCATAAAAAAATTGAAAATAGAAATAGCTTATGATTCAGTAATTCCAATACTGGGTATTTACCCAAAATAAGTGAAAACACTAATTCAAAAAGATATATGCAGCTCTGTGTTTATTGCAGCATTATGTATAATTGTCATGATATGGAAGCAAGCCAAATTCATTGGTAGATGAATGGGTAAAGAAGATATGGTATATATACATAATACCATATTATGCAGCTTTAAAAAGGGACAAGATTGTGCCATTTCCAACAACATGAATGGACTTAAATTGTATTATGCTATGTGCAATAAGTCAGACTGAGAAAGGCAAAAATACGTATTGGTCTATTTCTGAATTTTTTTTCTTAACATAAGAAACAAGGTAAGGAACACACTACAACTGATTCTATATAGCATTATACTAGAGTTCCTATTCATTTCCGTAAGGCAAGAAATCAGAACGATTAGAAATATGTATAACTTCCCTTTGACAAATGGCATGATTATTTAAAAAGAAAGCCCTATGCATTTTAGATTCCACATGTAAGTGAAATGGTATTTGTGTTTCTCTGACTTATTTCACCTGGCATATTACCCTGTGGGTCCATTCATGTTAACTAACACACAGAACAGAAATAATCTCATAAATATAGAGAATAAATGGGTGGTTGATGGTGGGGTGGTGATGGGCAAAATAGATGAAGAGAATTAAGATGTACATGATTCCAGTTATTGAATAAGTCACAGGGATAAAAAACCAAGGCATAGGGAATACAGTCAATAATATTGTAATAACAGTGTGCGGTGACAGACGTTGACGATACTTAGGTAGTAAGCACTGTGTAATATATAGAATTGTGGAATCACTGTGTTGTACACTTGAAACTAATATAACATTGTATCTCAACTGTACTTCAGTTAAAATATAAAGGCCAATGGAATCTGTAAAAGCTATTAGAATCAATAAGTGAATTTAGCAAATAAAAGCCAATATACAAAAAAGTTACATTTTTAGATACTAGAAGCAAAACTTAGAAATTATTTCCAGATAGAAAATATTTTAAAAATAATTTAAAATAGCACCCAAAAGTATAAAATATTTAATAATATGTTAAACAGAAGACATGCCAAAACATCGCCAGGCTACTTTAAATTATTGACAGAAGATACTAGAGAATACCCAAATAAATATAGAAACAGAATGAGCTAATGAATTAGAAAATCCGATATTGTTTACATGTCAGCTCCCAACAAATTGATCTGTGGATTTATTGAATTCACAAAAAAAATCCAAAATTATTTTTTGTACAAATGGGCAAGTTGCTTGTAATATTTATATAACAAATTAAAAGACCTAAAATAGCTAAACAATCTTAAAATGATGAATAGAGGTCTCTGGGTGGCTCAGTCAGTTAAGCGACTGACTCTTGGTTTTGGCTCAGGTCATGATCTCATGTTTGGTGAAACTGAGCCCCATGTCAGGCTCTGCACTGACAGCATAGAACCTGGTTGGGATTCTCTCTCCCCTCTCTCACTGCCCCTCCCTTGATCATGTGCATTCACACACATGGTGCCTGTAAATAAATAAATTAAATAAACAAACAAACTTAAAATATAAAAAGAAATTATGAATAAACTTGATTCTAAGAATTAATATAAAACTACAATAACCACTAGAGTGTGGTATTTGTGTAAGGAAAATCAAATCAATGAAGCAGAAAAGAAAACCAAAGATAATCATACATTTATGTTCAACAAAGATGCCTAGGCAGTTCATTGATGTTTGGATAACAGAGAAAATTAACAAATCTTGAACCTTACCGTATGCCAGACTCTAAAATTAAAGATGGGTATCAGGCTCTGTGCTGACAGCTCGGAGCCTGGAGCCTGCTTCAGATTCTGTTTCTCTCTCTCTCTCTCTCTCTCTCTCTCTCTCTGCCCATCCCCTGCCTCTGCTCTGTCTCTGTCTCTTAAAAATAAATAAACATTAAAAAATATGTTTAAATTAAAGATGGGTCGTATGCCTAAATCAAAACAGTGACACTATGAAACTTCTAGAAGAACACATCAAGCAGTATTTTCATGGTAAGGAAGGATTTTTAATGAGAATACCTAAATCACTACAAAGAAAATTTGCTAAATTGACTTCATTAATATAAAAACATCTGATCACCAAAGCCACCACTAACAAATGAAGTACCAGCCATAGAGTTAGGGAAAATACTCACAAGAGATATATCTGACTGTTATATAATAGTGCTAATGAATTCTCAGAAATCAGTAATTAATGTTAAAAAAATAGATCCTAAATAGGCCCCCCAAAATGAATATTTCACAAAAGAAGATAAAAGAATGGCCAATAAGGAAATGAAAGATATGCAACATCATTTAATCATGAAGGAAATGTAACCACATGAAATATCACCACACACTAGGATGCTAAAATAAAAGATCCTGGCAGGATAACTTGGATGTGCTGGAGAAAAACTGAGACTTCCTGCCTTTCTGGAAAGAGCATAAAATGGTTGGAACATTGTGGAATAGTCTGGTAGTATTTTTTTAAAATAAAGATAAATCTATTCTATAACCCAGTATTCTCATTCCTACATATTTAGCCCAGAATGAAAAACAAATGAACAGAACAATTTCTACAGGAGTAATTGTTATCCAGATATCCCTACAGCCAAAATAGGAAACAAACAAAATGCCCAGCAAAAGGGAAATAGAAAGAGAAATTACACTGCACGAAAACTCCAGACACACAATTGTGTATAAATTTTTATTCAAAATAGACAAAATCATGAAATACGCTAAATGTCTGCTAATAGTTTATTATATGAACAAATACATTAAACATACAATGGAATACTATCCAGCAATAAAATAGACTGCATTTAAGTGCATGCAATTAAGTGAAAAGAGTCAAACAAAAGAGAGTACATACAGAATGATTGTATGAGGATATAAAAGTATACCATTTTGTAAAAAAAAAAAAAAATCAAACCTGAAATTACTTAGCATAGTGGAAGTTGACTAGAAGATGTTTGGTTTGACAGAGATCTAAATCTTGTTTGGGTTTTGATTACATTTACCTAAACTCAATAAATCATACCTACCATGTATGCACTTTAATTTATGTAAATTTTACCCAAAATAAGTGATTCATAAGGTTATTTGCTTTCATTTAGAAAATACTGGAACTGGAAATCAACATTAGATTTTTGTCAGAAATATATTACTTTTAGTAAGTAATAAAAGACAATTTAAATTGAATAGTATTTACTGCAATATTTGTATATTGAAATTTTTACGATTCAAAGATCTCTGTTAACAATTCAAAAGAATTTAAATAATGAAATAAAAGCTATAATTCTTTAATTTTGATGAATACATTCGTAGATCCATCTCAGTGGATTTTGTATTGTAAATGTATAGAATTCGATTTATCATTTGACAACCAAAAGTTTCAAAAAGTTGAGCATCTTTGGATTCTATTTTGCTTTTTAAAAATAATCAATTTCAGCTATTTTCATGATAACCTGTTTGATCACACATTTTTTAAGAAGGAAAGAATGACAGATAAAGCATTTTAAAAGGACAAAAACATTAAGATAATTTGATGACTTCATTGATGCCATTAATCTAATTTCCTTGAAGCTATTCAGTTGACCACTGCGCACTAGAAACTGAGGTTTGTAAGTGGCCTCTGCAAGCTTGAATATAATTTCGCACATGAAATATGATACAGTAATGGAATTTAAAAAATATATCTATTTTGTTTATAAATATTGCTATTGTGGTGTCATGAGTTTTATTTGATTTTATTTAATTTTTGTGTGTCAAATTTCAAAACGTTGTGTTTCTAATACCATTTGCCTTTATTGTCTTAAAATTTCCTTAATTCTTATGTAAAATATGTGGCCTTGTTAAAGTCATTTTCACTTTTAGACCTACTTTTGTTGATTTTTAATATTTCATGTTGCCAGCATATAATCAGAATGGTGCTATTCCCTTGGAATTTACTGAGGGCTGACCTATACTCTTTTTCATACACAACTTTTCAAAAAATCACATTATATCTGAAAAAATTATTTCTTCTTTGTAAAATTCTTTCTTGTAAAATTCAAACTCAATCACTCATGCATTAAAAATGATAAATTGTATTGGGATTTGAGATGTAGTAAATTTCTGACTAAATTTTCCTTTTACCTATTTTTCCATATTTTATAATTTGGTCTACTAACAGTTGTTTCTTTATAATTATTTGAGTTTTTATTATTTTCCATATATTCATTATTATAATATCTGTGTAGCATCTTTATGAAATGTCTGTTGGTTATGTTTTTTAAATTTGTGTTTGTCTGACAGAGAAGATGCTACCAATCAGATTCTTTGTCACCTCATTGTCATTTTTAATTGGCCTTTCTTCTACATTCAACATTTTCTATACCTTAAGTTTTAAGTATGTTTCTTGAACACACCATTACTTAATATTAAAATCCAGTCTGAAAATCCATCATTTATTAGTAAATTCAACCCATTTTTATTTACTATTTTTACTGTCATTGAGATTCATTTCTTGCAAATAAGTGTTCTCTTCTATATACTTTTTTCTTTCTCCTTTCTTGCATTTAATATAAAAGATCAAAGATTTTTTCTGCTTATTTCAAATTATGTAGGTGTGGATATAATATAAAATTCACTGAGATTATCTGATTTTCCACTGAGAAAAATGATTTTTTTCACCTGATTATTCCTCTACAGTACTTGTTTATACTGTAAAATTTCTACAAACCATCTTGCAATACAATTAGATGTTATCAGTGGTTTTAACATTTTTTAATGTAAACTTAAGTCATGGAATACTTCCATATTAATCCTTATATTACCCTATAATTTGCCTAATATTCTGGAATAGAATTCATACAAAATTGTTTTTAAGTAAAATTTTATTAAAGGTAAATGCACTTAGGTTTATTCCTAAGAAAGGATATATAAATAACTTTAAAATATAGCTTTTTAGAATCAAATGTTAACAGCAAAAAATTATATTAAGCATTACCAGAGCATATTATGTTATATTGATGACATAAATAGCTAATTCTACAGTGGATAAGGATAAATTTTATGTTCAGGATTTTAATAGTTTTCTTCTAGACATAGTTGCCCAAACTATTGCAAAATATAATGTGTTGCCTAAGTCTGTGGTAAGTCTTTGGATCCAGTAGATATCATTGCACGATTAATATTGGAAAGCATTTCAACTTTATGCTAAGAGAAAGGTTAAGTGAATGAACTGTTAATATCATGCTTAACCGTGAGATTTTTGTGACCGTAAGTGCTATGCCTAGGCCTCCTATTAGGGGTCCCTGGGTGTCTCCATCAGTTGAGTGTCCTATTCTTGGTTTTGGCTCAGGTCACAATCTGGCAGTTTGTGAGTTCGAGCCCGGCCTAGGGCTCTGTGCTGATAGCACATAGTGCTGATAGGAGTCTGCTCGGGATTCTCTCTCTCCCTCACTCTCTGCCCCTTCCCTGCTTGCCTGTGCATATGCTCGCTCGCTCTGTCCTTCTCTCTCTCTCAAAATAAGTATATAAACTTAAACAAAATCAAAAGTAAATAAATAAAAGTAGCTCTGTAGGTTATCCCTTAAGAGTAAAAATATTCCTGAAAACCTATGGAAATCAGAAGCACCTGGGTGGCTCAGTGGGTGAGTGTCCAACTTCGGCTCAGGTCATGACCTCATGGTTTGTGGATTGGAACTCAGTGTCAGGCTCTGTGCTGACAGCTCAGAGCCTGGAGCCTGCTTCAGATTCTGTGTCTCCTTCTCTCTCTACCCCTCCCCCACTCGTGTTCTGTCTCTCAAAAATAAATGTAAGAACAAAATTAAAAAAAAATACTATGGAAATCATGCATGTAAAAAAACAGTGCTTCAATATGAATTATACTAATAATTGACAGTGGTTACCTTGATACAACAAATGAATTCCCTATGTATGAAAAATTCCACATCATTTACATCATTTCTTTTACAGCCTGAGAATTCCTCAACTGCCTGGTGAGAGATCATAAGTATGCTTGTTTCAGTGGGTTGTGATGTGGACAGGTGGGATTAGAATCCTTAGCTTTACATTACAAGCAGCAGAATTTTTGTTACTTTCCTTTTGAAAATGTGCAAATAGAAATATGCAATTTGAGTAAGTGAGAAGAAAGGATTCTAACACAACTTTCACAACTTTCATGTGTTGTTTTCTCAGAAATTCCATACTATATTAGTAATCATGCATCCCCAAAATCACTATCCTGATCTTAAAAAAAACGTTGTCATATTTTTATTTAACCTTTGCTTTGTAGAGACAGGCAAAATGTTAACTGTATCTGCTATTACACTCATTCACACGTGAATTTTAAAAATCATAAAATATTTTTTCTCAATTGTTGATTTATTTCTTAAGTTTTGCTTGTGTTCTTGTTTTTCAGTAGTATGGTGGAAATATGGCTTATACATTTTGTTATGTTCAAATTGTATCTTCATTAGAAATAGATTAGAAATCTATTATGAAATCTATTATGAAATCTATTAGAAATCTACTATGATTAGAAATCATTAGAAATAGATTAGAAAAGAAGTATGCAAACTTAGAGTTAAGTTTGTCATTAATACTGCTTTTAAAGGAAAAAAAGTGATACAATTATTTTATTATGTGCTTCAATTCCTATTTACAGTTCCTAGAAGTGAATTAATTCTGGCATTAAGTATTAATGTAAACCTTATAAATTTGAGAACTGTTCTAAAATAGTTACTCATTACCTAAATTCAAATTTCCATTTCTTATATTCTTGTTCTTTATTCTTTTTTTTTTCTTTTGCACTGAAGGGATGCAAAGCATGAAATTAATTATTTTCAAATTAAATTTACCTCTCATTTGGCTTTCTCTAATCTTAATCCTATTGAATCAATATTTTTCTTTGCAGCCATGAGTGCTCTGACAATTTTTTGCTTATGTACATTTTTTTAAAAGTTTGAATCAGGCATATGCAGATGGAATGTTAGAACCCCATAAAATGATTTTATGTTCTGCCTAAAGAGCTCATTAACATTGACTAGCTCACAATTTATTCAATAGTTTTAATTTGTTTATTCATTTGACCTTAAAGCTGTTTGTTTTCTTACGCATTTGTTTAATTCTCTGGGCCTTTATTTCTTCATTGTGCCTCTTCATTCATACATTCATCATTGATTTAGCAGCTCAAAACATTCATAAAAAGTATAGTTGTTCACAGAACATCTAATGTTGGAGAGATTCATTATGTTGACATTTTATAGTCTTTCCAATTATACTTTCTTCACTGGTTGTCCTCAAGTATCCTATTTATCTTTGTAAGTACTTTCCTTAACTTTACAGAAGCTTTTCATCAGGAATTCATTTTCAGGCTTTATTAAAATCAGGCATGTATGATACTTCCCATTTTCAAAGTGTATAGTAATATTTTCTCTCTTATTGCTTATACCATTTAGCAAAACCAAAAAAGGGAAACGATTTTGTTTAATATCTCATTGCAAATAAGATTCAGCACTTTAGTTTTAAAAATATCTATATTAGGATAGGTATTTCTGTAATGAATTAAACTTTTAAAATACCACACATATATCCTTTTACTTTCACTGTTTTCTTCCTCTTTGATGTGATTAGTCCTATAAAGGTGAGTATAATATTTATGTTACATGCTAGAGCAGACATGGTGCTTGTTAAAACACCAAAGGGATTCAATGAAGAATATCCTCTTCCCTGTTGGGAAAATAGAACAAAGTACACAATTTCACGTTAATAACTAAATAACTGAAACTTGCAAAGACTTATGTAATTGGGCAACTTCATTTCATAATACACACCTCCAGGATCAGGCATTTTTATGCACCCAGGGAAAACTTTAGGAGAAAGAACAACTTTTGGTGAAAAATGGTTTTTCTCAAATCAAAATGATCCCACATGCTTTCTCCTCATATCGAATGGATGGGGAGGTGTCCTGAGTATGCTCAGGTATACTCAAATGTAACAACCACTAAGTTATTCCATTTCCCCATGTTAGGAGTGAATAAATTGTTTGAGAGAGAACAGACATATGTTTAGAAAATAATATTCTTCCTCATGAAAACCAGGAGTGGAGAAAAGATGTTCTTCAATTATTGTTCCCCAACTTTCTATTCTCATAAACCTCTGGGCTTTGGGATTAAGCCTATGGCTTAGACACATGGTTAACCTGGTTAGGGGTGAAAATGGCTAGTAGGAGGACAGATCTGGATTCGTATTTGTGAGAACTTTTCTCCTACACCGATCCACTGCACTTTTGCATACCTTCCTGGACAATGTGAGACAACCTGGATATTTGCTCCTAAAACTCTCTGAAATATAAGAACAGTACAGTGATCAAATTAACTCCAAAGCCACTGTCTTTCCAAGGCTGTAAATTCACTTGCTATTCTACTTCTCTTCCAAAATTATGTCCAGTTAGTTTTTTGTTTTTTGTTTTTTTGTTTTTTCATGAAAGCTCAACAGAGATTGTACAATAATGGAAATATCATGGTAGTCTAAAAACCAGATGCAAATGCTAATCTACTGATAAAAATGCCAGTAAATAGATATAGTTTATTTGAATATGTATATATGACTCTAATATCACATACCCTAGTGAAATTAAATTCTAAATGTTAAATGCTCTTTAGAGTTAGATCACAAAACAGAGGAAGAATCCAACGTCAATTTCCCTTTCATCTATGAGTTCCCATTAAAAAATGAAACAAGAAAGAAAGAAAGAAGGAAAGAAAAAAAGAAAGAAAAAGAAAGAAGTAGAAGGAAGGAAGAAAAGGAAGGAAGGTTGGAAGGAAGGAAGGAAGGAAGATAGAAAGACAATCTATAATCTGTCTTCTTCATCTTTGCTCCATCTCAGACTTGGGAATTCTCAATGCCTATGTAGAATCTGGTCTTTTCAGTATCCATATAGAGGGCTGACTCTCATAGAGATCTGAATATTTCCTCCAGAGCCTCAGAAAGTGTTTTTATTTCTATGTCAGTCGCTTATGTATCTCACTTTGAAAGAATCCAAAGAATTAGTAGGTCACAAGAGAGTATTACTACCCTGGATTTATGTCTTCCACATCTGGCAATCCACAAGGTACATAGTACCTAATCCAAATATCATAAATACAATTTTGTTCCCAGGAACTTGCACTTAATATTTCCTAAAGCTTTAGGATAAAATCACCTGAACGTAAGGGGATCCAGGAAGAAGAAAAAAATATTGGTTTCAGATTCACCAAATCAATAGTCAGTGGATACACACTGTTTTGAATCCACAGTCTAAGGGTTTTAAATTCAGTTGGGAGAAATTCTTTTTTTTTTTTTTTTTTATTTTTTTTTTTAACGTTTATTTATTTTTGAGACAGAGAGAGACCGAGCATGAACGGGGGAGGGTCAGAGAGAGAGGGAGACACAGAATCTGAAACAGGCTCCAGGCTCCGAGCTATCAGCACAGAGCCCGACGCGGGGCTTGAACTCACCAACCGCGAGATCATGACCTGAGCCGAAGTCGGCCGCCCAACCGACTGAGCCACCCAGGCGCCCCCAGTTGGGAGAAATTCTTAACAAAAAATTTGTATTTATATGATACATATGTACTACCTCTGGGGTGATTCCACCTATGCTTAATCCTGTAATTTCCATTTCCCTTTAAGCCCTATTTCTAACATGACTATACTGGACTTCTTGTAAATTCTATGAGGTGACATAGCACCTCTCCTATTTTTGACCAGGCTGTTTAGTCCTGCATGGCAGTGGAATTCCTTAGGACTATGAAACCTGACTTAGGAAAACTTTCTCTGTCATTCATACCTAAGCATTCAAGAGTCACCTTCAGACCATGCACTGGGCAATGGCATTTCAGCATATTCAGCCACCACCATAAAACCAAGGTCAGTTAGAGCCTTCATTTTCCTGCATTGAGGGTCCCTATGGAGGAAGCTACTTATGGCTGGTGATCTCGATCTTCTTAGCACTAAGTTTACAGTTGAGACTTCAGCAACACATATGATCACATCAGAACTTGGCTGACTTGTGACTGAAAAGCAGTTAACATTGTTCAGCACCCAGACCCCTCTCCCAATACATATAAAGCCCTCTGCCCTTTACAATCAGGGGTCTACCTCTGACATGTATGCTTGAGAGAAGTTGTGGTTTTTTGCTAAACTGCAGGAATCTATATTTTGAAGTGAGCCACTTCAAAGTGGGCCACCTACTAAAATCTCTCCAGACCCATGACTTTGCTTGCCCATGTCTACTATGCACCAGAAATGGGTAAAGCCACGAATATGGACCCTGCAATCAAATTCCTGCCTTAAATTAGCTTGTGACTATCATCTCGGGTGCCTACTACCATCTGTTGAGGTTGCATATTCTTTGTGACTCTGCTTATGTGTTCGCTCATGGTCCTTGCTGAAGTTCAGGCTGCAGAAGTCTCAGCTTAGGTAGCCAGCCTCTGTAGAAAGAGCCCTTTGTGTGTAGACTGAGCTATCATCTGCTGTAGTCCTTCTCTAAAGTCCAAGGAGCTTGTGGCTGACTTGAAGCTTCATGCACACTCCACAGATACTAAAAATTAAACCAAAATCCATGAAATTGTATACTTAAGAGGTGACTTTTGCTGTATATAATTAGAACCTTAATTTTAAAAAAAAGAATGATGTAGCAAAACAAACAAGAAACAATCTGAAGGGACAGAGAGACCAATCATTGCCAGGGGCTGGGAGTGGGGGAAAGGATTGATTACAAAGGGACATTAGGGACTATTTAGGGTTAATGAAAATGTTATACTACTTGATTATATTGGCATCTCAGGATTATACACACATTTTAAGGAATTCATGGAATTCTAAATTTAAATAACAAAATTTACTATATGTAAGTTATACATAAATTAATCCAATTAAAACAACAACAACAGCAAAACCATTACAAGGATCTATCAACCCCAAATTTAAAAACAATATAACACCCCCCCCCAAAAAACTTGCCAATGCACTAAAGTCTAGTTGTGTAATACACAACTTGGAACAACAGAAATCTGCCCCTGGGTAACTTTTGCTCTCCAGAAGCTTGCTCTTCTAGTTTGTTGATCAATTTTCCCAGCATTTGTACAAAAGGTTGGAGTAATAGAGAGGAGCAAAATTAATAGGGCCTCTATTTCCTGCACATGGTTTTAATAATTCAAGTAATGGTGCAGAAGAGTGGCTAATGAATATTTTTATTAATATGAAGACCTTTATTTACAAGAAGATCCAATTTGGAGGACACGCTTTGAATAACCCAGTAGGTAATCTTTACTCCTAACAATAAAACCCAGAAGGAGGTTTTTTTTTTTCCCCTAATATATTTGGTTTGAAGTCCTGGGGCGAACCTGTACTTTGACCTTTTGTCTTTCAACCATCCTCTTCTCTTCAGGCATGCGGGGAAACAGCTAAACATCTGTTCATTTTCTTTAGCCATCAGTTGCAGTTGTCTTTCAAGAGGAGTAGTTTCTCTTGCAGACTCTTTACATTCCCCAAGCTTCTTTCTGTGCAATTTCCTTTTCTTTCTTTTCTTTTTCTTTTTTTCACTGTGTTAGGCTCAATAGATGTTTCTCTTGCTGCTCACTTTGAGAACCCTCGCCATTTGCTGTGTCTTTCAGCATCCCAGCCCTGCAACCTGCAAACTACTCTTGCCGTAACCTGTCCAGGAGCTGTACCCTGCTTACAGGCACTTGATGCGCTATGTCTAAGGCAGTGGTCTCACACCCAAAGCCATGCCTTCAGTACCCCTTCACCTCTGCACACACAGGGTTTCTGTTTTATAGAAACATAGCAGGTAGAAGTCCCAACTCAAGTGCTTCTGAATACATTCATACAGCTGATCATATGCATATCTACTTACCCACTTCACACATTTACACTGCTATACATTTTATCCCTGCTGCTTTTTCCTGCTGCCTGAATACACTATATCAGTTAGAATTCAACCAGAGGAGCACAACCAGGAGGAGACAGACACATATGCATTTGGGTTTGTTATTGGACTTGACCTTCACAAATGTAGGAGCTATTTAAGCTGGCAAGTGTTTTTTTTCTAAGGCTGTTTGTTTTTGCTTCTGAGGCTGTACCATGAAATTGATCAAGATGCCCTTAAAATGCTCCTTAGGTTGACTAAAATTTAGATAGGTTTCTTTCAGACTCTAGGCCCCTGACCTCCCTTCCTGCAACACTCCCTTACTCCAACCCCCCACCTTTCTCTGTCCCTTCTTTTTTAATCCTTTTTTTTTTAATAAGTTTATTTATTTATTTTGAGAGAAAGAAAATATGGGAGAGACAGAGAGGGAGAGAATCCCAAGAAGGCTCTGCACTGTCAGCATAGAGTCTGATGAGGCGCTTGAACTCACGAACCGTGAGTTCATGACCTGAGCCAAAACCAAGAGTCAGAAGTTTAACCAGCTGAGCCACCCAGGCACCCCTATTTTTTTTTTTGGAAATTTACTTTAGAAAACTTGTACTCCTAAGTTTTTTATCTGCTCTTTGAAGTGTAAATCTTTTAAAAAGTCTCTTGTCAAGTTTATAACCCGGTATACATTTTTTTCAAGGATCTGAGAATTATGTCTTTCAAATGTAATCATCCAGGAAAACAGGGCCTGCATTTCCTAGTTTCTGAGGAAGGATAGGACCTAACCTTAATGACTTTATTCCAAGTTGTAAAACTACCTCATGTTATGAAGAAAGGAGAGAATCAACTTTTCTGTTGGGCAAAGATAATTAGCAAACGCTGAAGACTTTCCATCCTCTTCTCACCCCAGCTGTTGCCTTGAAGAAAGTCTGACTTGCCTGTTTAATTTTGTTCAGGGTAACTTTTGCTTTGACAAGGTCCACAGGAAAGGCTGTCAAGAAGGGTTGTTCCATGAAGCTGGAACCCACAAGCTTGAGCTTGATCGTCACAAACACAAACTCTTCTGTCTTGGTGCAATGAATGGGTGTTCTGTGGCAATAGGATCCTTTATCTTGAAGTTAGAAATGTACATGTAGCCAACAGATAGAGAAGCTGTAAGGGAAGCTTAAAAAAAGAAGGAAGATTTAAGGGAAGGCAGGGAAGTTGCAGCATGAGCTGGTTGATCCCACCAATTACATGAGCGAATTTATCAGCGGCAGTTTACCTGGGCTACAAATGGCTTCCGCTTCACTTCCAGCCTCCAGATCTCACTCAAGAAACTGCCTTGTGGTTTTGGCCAACCTGAAACATGCAGGGAGAGGAATTATGGGAAATACAGCTTTCCAGTTGATGCATTGCAAAGCTATGCAAAGCTACTCTTTCTTTTGCTGTCTATCGGGAATAAAACATACGTGTCAAGTTTACATGAAATCTGCTTAATTCATGTATATCTAGTATATTGAAATGTGCTTTGACATGTGGAGACACTTTGCTAACCTTGTTTTGAATGATGTAAATGAAAAAATGTAAATAGATTGATGATTTAACATTGCAACATGATTAACATGATTAACATTGCAACAGTGCAACCTTACTAATGATTCCTTTACTCCAACTTATTTTTACCTGGACTATTCTTTAATAATTGCCATAGATGTATATACATACTTAGAACAAAAGTTATTCAGACCAAAATCTAACATACTCCTTATAATCTCCATCAGTATTCAACCTGAGTCTACATAATATCAATTATGAATTTTTAACCTGCATTTTTTTTACATCAACTTCCCACTCTGAACTTTTTAAGTTCCTTCCATCTTAAAAGAAAATGAAATATTTAGTATTACCCTCCAGCTCATAATTATCTGGTCTCTTTCTTTAATTTTACCATGAAACTTGTTGCAATTGTGGATAATGATGTGTTTTTCATCTTTCCTTGTGATTTTTCACTTTAGGTACAATTAGGATTTCCTCTACCATTTGATTGTAATGATTCCAATTACTTTTATTACTTTCAAAATAGTGTGGATGCAAACAACAAAAAAACCTGATTAAGAGTAATAAACACAAATATAGTTTATTGACCCACAAAATTTATAGTGCATATACAGTCAGGGCACCCACCCAAGGATGGCAAAGAGGACCAGGCTCCTATTACATTGTGTACCTCCACCTTTTTTTTTAAGTTTTTAATGTTTATTTATTTTTGAGAGAGACAGAGAGACAGAGGGTGAGCGGGGGAGGGGCAGAGAGAGAGGGAGACAGAATTGGAAGCAGGCTCCAGGCTCTGAGCTGTCAGAACAGCAGGGCTCGATGCAGGGCTCGAACCCACCAACTGTGAGATCATGACCTGAGCCGAAATGGGATGCTTAACTGCCTGAGCCACCCAAGCACCCCTACCTCCATCTTTGAAAGGTGGTTTTGTCCTCAAATTTGAAGTATGTTAGTACACCATCAAAATCCTATTTATGTCTAGGAATGCAAGATGAGACAACAGTCAAAAGAAACCACAGGTCAATCTCTCTAAACAACTTTCCTGAAAGTTTAATTATGTCACTTATTTTCTTTCCATATATGCTTTGAAACTATATTAGGTGCCTATGTTCTTGTTGGAATTTGTTCTTTTATAATTATATTATTTGGAAACCATCTTTAAACCAACAAATGATATTTTCAGGGAATGTCTATTTTCTCTGACATGAATAATGTTACATAACTTTCTTCGGCTTAGCATTTGGCTAAGATATTTTTCATTGTTTTTAATGTCAACCATTACTTTAGTTGAACTTTTTTTAAATTAGCAATATATAGTTGGATTTATAAAATTAAATGTGATATTTTACTGTCTTTAATGAGTTCATTTTACTCTTGATAGCTTGGTTTGTTATGGGATTCCAGGCAGATAATATTTCACTGTCGTACAGATATTATTCCATTACTACTAATATCATTTGTTTATGATGATGTCTCTGCTGTCAGTGTAGTATTCATACGTTTTTAAGTTGTCTATCATGTGCCTCTGGCATATCTTCAATTTCTTATATCTCTAACATCCTGCCGTCTGACTTTAAATTTTCTAAGTGTGCAGTGTGGTGAGGTGTCCCTGTCAACCTAGCCAAACACAGAGCAGACCACTGTGTGGTTGTGGATGTGTCAGCTCGCACCTTTACGGCCTGGGTGGCACCCAGGCCTCTGTGGCTCTGCCTTCTATAGGATCTCTCTGTTGGCTTGGGAAAAATATGAATGTGCACTTTCACGGAAAAGGGTTCTAGCCACTCCTATAATTCACCCACATAATGATGATCGGAGGTCATGTGAGTCAGATATGGAATCCAGTTTATCCTCATAAGCTGTAGTTTGTCTGGTTGTTTTCTTGTTCTTTCACAATTATCCGTTTCCTGACCCCTGCTTGGCTGGCTCATAACATTGGGCCCATACCATACACAGAAGCAGAGATAGTACAGGGCTCTTAACTGACTCCTCCATTGTGTATATTCTAACTACAATAAATCTCTTACTGTACATCATTGATAGTGTTTCTCCTTGTCTGATGAACCATGATAGGTTTCTTGTTTCTAATTCATTCATTCATTCATTCATTCATTCATGTTGCTTGGAACTTGATGTACTTTTAAATTGTTGTGTCAACTATTGATTCAGTTCTGGAATATTTCTCAGTCATTATTTTCTAAATATAGTCCCAAATATTCCACCTATTTACAGATTCTTCTCAAAGTCCTATGGTATAAACTCTCCATGTCTTTTCCATGCTTGTTAATAATTTCCTGTATATTTTTATTCCTATTGCTTTGTATAATATTATGATATAATTTGTTGCAATTATCAATGAATTTATTTCTCTACTATTCTCAAATTAGATGTTATCTCATATATTGAACTCCTTTTTCTATGTATTTATCATTTCATATTGTTTAAGTGGGTGGTTCTTTTTCTTTTTTTTAAATCTGTTCTCATCTCATTTGCTCTTTTCAGCTCATAATCCTTAATTATTTCAATATTTACAGTGTATCTTTTAAGAGATTGAAGATATCCAACAGACTTATTTTAAAATAATTTAGACTGCTATATATTTTACATTTCATTAAAAAATAATCTTGTTTTGTCAGTGCTTTGAGCATGTATTGTTTTTAATTGTGTGAAATTTTTTGATTCTCTTTCATCTTTACTTGAAATTAAATTTCTTAATTTTTTAATGTTTATTTATTTTTAAGAGAGAGACAGAGCACAAGCGGGGGAGGGGCAGAGAGAGAGGGAGACACAGAATTGGAAGCAGG
Source organism: Panthera leo (assembly GCF_018350215.1). Classification (NCBI taxonomy): domain Eukaryota; kingdom Metazoa; phylum Chordata; class Mammalia; order Carnivora; family Felidae; genus Panthera; species Panthera leo. The sequence continues at coordinate 218,958,599 of NC_056679.1, forward strand.
TTCCAGGCTCCAAGCTGTCAGCACAGAGCCCAATGTGCGGTTTGAACCCACGAACTAGGAGATCAGGACCTGAGCTGAATCTGAACCCTTAACTGACTGAGCCACCTATGACCCCAAAGTTAAATTTCTTTCTATTTTTCTCTCTGTCTTTGAGTTCAGTCTGCTTGTCCAGTGGTTTATTCTATCCCAGACTACCTAGTCAGAAGATAATCTTGTATTTGTGGCACTGTCTTCTTATCTCAGCAAATTATGTAGATATTTCATATTTAGTCCTTAGACACTGAATAAGATGGTAGCTCAGAACATTCTTTGCAATGAGTTGAAGCCTATTTCCTCTCAGCTACCTGGGTGCAAATCTTTATTGTATCCATAGTGTAGGCATTAGTCAAGGGATATTCCTTTTGAGCTGCATTCTGTGGTCTAGGGGGCACCATACTATTCCTCGATTTCAAACCATGAACCTGGTTCCAGTTGATTAACTCACATACAGTAGTCTCTCCATTAACCTGAAGGAGCTAAATATTTGACTACCTTCATATGGACAGCCTTTCTTAAGGTTATATTTTGTTATTATTCCATAGTATATTAATTTTAGATTTTAATTTAGATAAGTCTATTTAAATGTCTCAGTTAATGTAATTTATTACTGGTACATTTTTGGTGTTAAATTGAATGAGATTAAATCATGAAGGTACTTTTCCATCATAAGTAGGTTAAAAGCCTCACATGTATTTTTGACCAGAATTGGAAAAATTTTCCTGGAAAAAGCCAGATTTTAAACCGTTAGGTTTTGAAGGTCACATATAGTCTCTGTCATGTATTCTTTCTCCCTCCAAAAGAGTTTTAAAATGCAAAAACAATTCTTATCTTATGGGATATAAGATATGTACAAAGAAAGAAGACAAAATTAAGCTATTACATGGATAAATTTAGGACTGTTGGCACTGAGATGGTGTGTTGACATAGCAAACGAGTATATATAGTATAATTTTGAACTGAAAAGACTAGGGTTATGTTGTGCTTAATCTTTGGCTTTCCTCATTGATATGCCCTCATTTGCTTTTTTGCTTACTGATAATTTACATACAAATCAATACTTAATTTTTTACAGGAAATATTAGACACAAACTAGGCATGTAATGTGCAATCCTTAGTGTATATGGAGATGTGAGAGTTGAATACGGCAACTATTGTATATAAAATAAATGACCAAGAGTTGAACAAATTCATGCTGCGAAGAAGTGAGTTTGAGGAGAAGCTTCTAGAAATCATAAGCATTCATCAGTTATGTCAAAGTACTTCTAAGGAAAATGGTGTCTGGGTTAGGGTATATGCAAGAGTAAGAAACCTTAGTATAAGTATTTAAGACTTTTTTTATTTCTCTCAAGAAATGGCAGCAAAATCAACATCATAAGCAACTCTCTGAGTAGAATAGTATCAGTGAATGAAGACAATAAGCTATATGATATGTAATTTGTAAACTACAAAGACACAAATAAAACCCTTTTGCTGACTTTATTTCTCAGAGTATGCAGTGCTCAAAAGACTGGAATGGGAAGGTGGCAGGAATTTATTTCAGTCAAAATATTGAACTTCTATTAAAGCAAAAGTAATTTTAATTATTTTAGTGAACATTATGTTCTATACCTCCTAGAGAGTTAAATAAGAAAAGTAAGAAACTCCATTAGAAAAGTTGCAAATATTATAAACACTTAATTTATAAGGGTACACACACAAATATTCTAAAAACATTAGAAAAAATACATTTAATCATGGTATTATTTTGAATTTTTAAATTTCCAAATATTTCACGTAAATTTTCATCAAATTTATAATAATTACCAATGGTTGCTAATTATTAAACGTGACTGTGGCCAGTTAACTGAATACTTCTAAAGGTATTGTCAGAAATCTAATTCAATGCATCTTATCTGGAGAGAAATTTTGGAAACTGCATCAAAATCCTTTAAACAGACCCAATTTTTTTTAAAAGTATAATTTCACTTCTAGGAATCTGTTCTTTGATTGTAATTAGCAGTACAATATGAGAACAATAATTTGTATGAGGAATAGTCATTACAAAGTTACATATAATAGCAGAAATAAAAGCAAATCTGTACTAAGTTTTAGTGTAATTTATTAATCCTATGTATTAAATAGACCTTACTTTGCAGAAATAACATGTTTAGTCATCTTTCAAAGCAATAAGTGCAGTAATCTATCCTGAAGAAATATCAATGGGTAGAGAAAGTTACGGGTTATGTGTCAGTGTCTGTCTATAAACTATTCTGTTTTTAGGTGTATGTCACAAAACTTTATAGAATTGCTTTTTTTGGAATAAGCACTGTTGTATTTAACTGCTTTCTTTTATATTAGTGCATGCTACTAAAAGTTAGCTATAGGCATGAATATATTACTGAAAATCAGACATAGATATGGATATACTTATTTAATAATGAAAAATGGAGGGGTACCTGGATGGCTCAGTTAGTTAAGCATCTGACTTCGGCTCAGGTTAGGATCTCATGGTTCGTGAGTTTGAGCCCTGCGTCAGGCTCTGTGCTGACAGCTCAGAGCCTGGAGCATGCTTTGGATTCTGTGTCTCCCTCTCTCTCTCTCTGCCCCTTCCCTGCTTGCATTCTGTCTCTCTCTCAAAAATAAATAAACGTTATTTTTTTTAATTAAAAATGGAACTATCATGCAGATGATAGCCCCAAAATACACTTTAGAAAACACAGATAATTGATGTTAATAATACTTTCAAATCGGCCCTTATACATGTGTCTATTTATCATTTTACCATTTTTATTAATAGTAATTATTTTTAGTTATGTAAAGAAAGTATGAGTTTTTTGGTCAGGATTATTTTCTCTCTAATAACTTGTGGTACTGTTTTTTACTTCACAAATAGTTTCAGTTAATGTAGCATCTGTATGTACTCATACTATTGCATATATTAAAAATAATTAATTTCTAGATAATGTACTTAATGCTTCACATAACTTTGGATAGATGAATACAATGAATATCCTCAAATACTGATTTCTTTTTAAGTTGTAACACCATAAATGCTACTTTTTGACCTCTTGCTATGTACATTTATTATTTACCTTTATATAATCCACATTGTGAACACCTACAAATGAAATAAAACATTATTTATTCTTGATGAGGCTACAATAAAAAGAAAACAACGATAAACAAATATATACATTTATAGCAAACATCCATTAACTAAGTGATAGGCAGTGGACAGTGCATAAAAGATCAGTAAAAAGGTAAATTATGCATTTGTTCTAATATTCTTTCTTTCAAGTATGCATTCAGAATATTGTTTTACTCATATTGAAGGCACATTTGATAATAGGAAAATAGAGATGGCAGAATTTGCTTCTACAAGATATAAGATATAATAAAAACAATAAAGCTGATAAACATATAAATGTAATACTTTTGAAAGATGAATTATGCATATTAGATCTGTAGAAATGGTTTAATAAAATTCAAGATGCAAGAAAATTTGTTGTGTGTGTGTGCTGAGGATAGGCGGGTTGGAGAAGTTGCCATCTAAATTGATTTTTCAATGATATGTAGAATTTGAGCATGTAAGATTAGGATAAAGAACATTTCAGATAATGGTATAAATGTTTTTGTAGGACAGAAATAAATGCAGTATGAACAGAAAATACTTGAAGACTAGTGTGTAAGAGAATTAGTGTGGACCATAAAGGCAAAGAATACAAGGCTGAATCATTAATTTATTCAAAAGGCAGTAGGGAAATGTGTAGGTTACTGTGCAAAGGAATACCAGTGTCAGGGTTGGGCACTAGGGGTATGAATCTGTCAAACAGATTTGATTTTGGTAACCAGTTACCAATACATTTATAGTTAAGACAAACCAAATTTAAAAAATGAGAACTTCTGGGGTGCTTGGGTGGCTCAGTCAGTTAAGTGTTTGACTCTTGATTTAGGCTCAGGTCATGACTGCATGGTTCGTGGGTTCCAGCCCCGTGTCTCTGGCTCTGTGCTAAGAGCATGGAGCCTCCTTGGGATTCTCTCTCTCTGTCTTTCTCTGTCCCTCCCTGGCTCATTTCCTCTCTCTCTCTCTCTCTCTCTCTCTCTCTCTCTCTCTCTCAAAATAAATAAACATTAAAAAAATGAGAACTTCTCTTTCTACGTACTCTGTAGAAGATAGAAGAGGTCATTCTAAGCACCAATACAAATGCAAAGATGTGGAAAATAATCTGTTGTTTTTAGTGTATTAAAGAACTGAGGACTCAAGGAAACCTAAATAAATTCTACAAAGCTACGAACCCTTCATAAGAGAGAGGAAATGATAGAGACAATAGCACAATTCTTGGGTAGAAGAAGAGGAAGAACAGGAATCTTCCATGTTTGGTAGTACAGAGAAACTAGTTATACCTGTCATAGAATGAAATGGTGCCACATGGTCTGACTGTGTATGGGCTGGTGGAATAGATTAAGTTTCTGAGAGACCTCAGTGATAGAGTAATTATCCCCTTATCCACCTAGTGTATTCCATGGTCCTTCATTGAAAACATGGTAAGAGGTCAAAGAATGGGGGCACATCAGGAAACCTAAGGGACATCTATTTGGTTTAGGTAAATAGAGACATCTAGTTCTCAGCTACCACAGACTCTGAGGAAAAAAAAAAGCTGAGAGACATCTCTCCTAAGTGTTCTCGGCTTTCAGTTATCTAGGGCAGGAGGTGGGGGATGGAAGCCTAGAGAAATTCTTCTGAAACATTCTAGGTACTCACAGAGTGATGGAACTGCAAAATCTAGGGCCAGGTTATAGGATGTAGAGGTATTTCCTGAGGCTCACAAAGCTGGTGACTCAACTCTAGGGGAGAGAGAACTCCCCTGTGTCCCTAAAATATATCAATGAGTGACTAAGAAGTTTGCCATATTACACATGTATATTCTTAGTATAAATGAATAACTTGGATCTTCCATCTCTGCTTTTATCCCTCCCTTTCTCTTTACTCCCCTTTCCTCTGAAACAATTCCATTATTAAACCTGTAGGTATGATTATATCTGGTGTAGAAAAGGCCAAAGCAGCCTGGAGCTCGGTGTTTGATGCCCCAAGTTGATTAGGAGAAAATCCACATGAAAGTGACTGACTAGAATAGGATCTAGAAGTTCAAACTTCTAGGCAGCTCGGTAAGGCAGGTCAGTGAGGTAAATCAGAAACTGACTTAGGAGAAGAGACTTCACTGTAAGAAACTATAAGATATTTTGGACTGAGGAACTCAGTTGCCCAATTCAGGCCAAGATAATATGTTGCAAAGATCCTGAATATAAAACTTAAGAGAGTCAAGTAGATATTTCTAATGTATAGTCCAATCTACCATTTCTGTTTGATTGATGCAAAAATTATTAGCAATTGCACAGATACCATCATGACTAGCCAACAAACATCTAGAGGAATGCATTGTGCCCATGACTTGAGACAGTTTGTATTCCATGTAAGAAAGAGATAGTGTCATTAGTGACTTCTTTCAGAGTTAGTGACATGTTTCTTAAAATTTTTGTACCCTTGGAAACAATTGTCTGATTATTTTCATAAACAATGAGTCAATAATTTCCCCCAGACTGGGTGCCTGAATAAACAGGAGAATACTTTTTTTAGAGGTCACGTCTGAGTCAGAATTTCCAGCCTATGTGATTTGTATAAAATGATGGGGCACCTGGGTGGCTCTGTTGGTTAAGTGTCTGACTTCAGCTTAGGTCATGATCTCGTGGTCCCTGGGTTTGAGCCCCACGTCCGGCTGTGTGCTGACAGCTCAGAACTTGGAGCCTGCTATGGATTCTGTCTGTCTGTCTCTCTCTCTCTCTCTCTCTCTCTCTCTCTCTGCACCTCCCCCACTCATGTTGTGTGTCTCTCTCTGTCTCTCACAAATGAATAAATGTTAAAAAAATGAAAAAAATGAAAATGAGTAGACAAAGGGTTATAAGTAAGCAGATGAAAAACAAAAACAAGAATTAGACAGTAATGTTGGTCTTATGTCCTAAGTAGAAGCTATCCACTATCCAAGGTAATCAGCTTATTCCAAAGGTCTTGGGTCAGTTATCTACTTCTAAAGATTGGCTGCTTTTAGAGGATCGCTGAGAATATTCAATTTGAGGTCAGCTATTGGATTAGCCTTCCTATTGTATGTATTTCTGAATCGCTTCATTAATTTTAAATATAAACCCAAGGACTGACTTCCTGGAGGCTCACTGCTGTATCTGTAAACAGTACCTGATAAAGTCTCTTCTAATGAGGTCCCTTTTGGTTTTTATTTGAAAAAAAAAAACTCTTTGTTTTGTTTTTAAGTTTATTTATTTATTTTGAGAGAGAGAGAGAGCATGAGAAGAGGGACAGAAAGAGAGGGAGGGAGAGGGAGAGAGAATCCCAAGCAGCTCTACGCTATCAGCATGGAGCCCAATGTGAGGCTTGAACTCCCTAAATATGAAATCATGACCTGAAATAAAATCAAGAGTTGGACATTCAACCAACTGAGCCACCCAAGCGCCCCCAAAAAAACCTCTTTAAATAAACAAAATCTCCTCGTTGAGGACAATTACGAGGCTACTTAAGATGATGTAGGAAGATAACCTGTTGGAGATATGATGAGATAGTATATAAATCACTCATAATTTGCTGCCACATCAATATGCAGCAGGGCAGACTCTAGTATTGGAGGTAAAATTTCTTAACACACAGACCTTCCAATTATTAGTTCATAGGAGGATACATGATGTGTTCTGAAGAAAGTAAACAGTATGACCACAGGGCTATATTCGGGTTCCCAGATGAGGGAGTGTGTTACTAAGAGCTTAGTCAATTAATAAAGAATTGCCACAATTGCAGTAAAAATCAGCACCCCATTGTCTGAAATATCCAGCTGCACTTAGAAATACTTTCCATTGTCATTTTGTGAGGGGTCTATAATAAGTTTGGATAGTATGTAGTTTGTTAGGAGAGATTAGCTTTCCCTCCATAGACAGGCAATTTCCTAAATAGTAAACTATTTTAGCAAAATTATAATTTAATCTTTGTAACTTTCTCCCATAGCTCAGAGCAAGTAAATGGATTTCTACTTTTACAGATTACTTTGTTTCTGAAAAATGTAGAAGATCTTCTATATGGTTTATTGGAACTCATCCAAAAGGGTAATTTGAATATTTTACATATTGATTGAGGATTTTGGAAAAATAGGAAAGAGTTTTGATGAACCTCTTGAACATGTTTGCCCAGGTATATTGTTATCCTCCCCAGGTTAAGACAAAAGGTATTGACTCTCCTAGTTTAGGGGTGCATTGAATAGAGACAAATCAAAGATCTAGTACAGGGAAGACCCAGGAAGAACTAATGATAGGATGGATGTGGGTTAGGTTCCACTGGGAAGTGATGGTTAAGAATTTTGTTGATAGCCCTTAGATCTTGAACTAGCTGATCCATGTCTTTGTCCATTTGATTTCTTTACTGGTAGGATGGGAGGGGTCAACAAAACACGTGCAGGGTGTTAAAAGGCCTTTTGAGATAAAGTCTTCAACTATAGGTAAAGTTCTTCCTTTGTGTCTGGCTTTAACGGATATTAGAGAATTTTATGTAATGGCTTGGTGGGGTCTATCTGAACTTTAATAGATTCTGTTCCAATTATTTTTTTTCCTATGTCACTGGAAGTTTTCACCCATAGCGTGTCAGTTTTGGTGTCAAATCTTTATCTGGAGTTGCATCAAATATAATGGAGAAGGCTAAAGTATACCCAGAGCAGGTATAACTTGATCGTGAATAGAAGTGTCCTTTGGAAGCTTGAAAAATAGTTTCTCCTGATGTGCACTTAACACCACGATTCCATTTACAAAGTTTTTCCCTATTAAATTTTCAGGGATGGAATCACAGAATAGAAAGGTTTTTTTTTGTTTTTTTTGTTTTTTTTTTCCAGTTAATGACCCAAGGGTTACAGTTAATGGCTTAGAGGTAGGGAAAATTTTTGGGTTATTTGAAATACCTACTGCCTCTGTGGTATGTATACTCTTAGGAAAAAGTTGATTAAAAGTGACAGGTTTTAATGTACAAAGAGTAGTGCCCATATCCCCTAGGAAATAATGATATTGACTTTCTGTGTTTAGTTAATTCACCTTGACTATTTAAAGGTAAAGCACAATATTAGATGCTTTTCCTACCTTGGAGAATTTCATTGATCTGAATTGAGGGCTTTTCCTGTATCTTGGTTTTCCTTTTGTAAGATGGGTTGACTTTTTCCAGTGTCCCTTACAATATCTACAAGTGTCTGCCAATAGGTGGTAAGGGAAGTGGGCCACCTAATTGTTTGATCTGCAGAGCCATAAGTCCACTTTGGATCCTGTCTTTTTTGTTGTTGCTCTAAAATCTTTTCAAAATGTTCTGCCAGGTGTTGTATTTCAGGTAGTGGGACTATATCTTTTTTAACGTCTGTTTTCAATTTTACTCTTAAGGCCTTCAAGGGATTGGATGAGAATGCTGGGGACATGTCAAAAGACATAGAAGCTAGCTTAAATGTATTCCCACTGGCAGCCAAATCTGGGACAATATGAACAGCAAATAACTAATGATAGTTACCAGTTATAATCTATTGAATAAATGGGAATCCATGAGCTCACAAATATAAATAAATTAATGAAGTAAAATTTTGGTATTTACATAGCAGAGAGGCCTCACAAACACCTCCCAATCAAGTTAGCAAAGTTCACATCACCCACTTTGGGACATTTTTTAATGTCCTCCCTGATAGAACACGATGAAAATGTTTCATCACTTCTGCTGAATTTGATCATAAGAATATCAGATGAATCCAAATTGAAGGGCAATCTATGAAATATCTGTCCATTAACCCTCAAAAATGTTTATGTCCTGAAATTCAAAGAAAGATGGAGGCATTATTCTAAATAGAGACCAAAACAAAGTAACGTGATTCTGAATAGAATCTTTTTTTTTTTTTTGTAATGACAATTAGTGAAGCTTGAATATATTCTGAAGATTAGGCGGTAGAAATGTAATCAATTAATTTCCTGATTTTGATGTTTGTATTGTGGTTCTATGGGAGAATATCTTTGTTATAAAAACTGCACACTCAAGTACTGGGTGGTGATAGGGCATCATGTCTACACCATGTTCTCTAGTAGTCAGGAAGAAAATTCTTTGTATTATACTTAAAAATCTCTGCAGTTTGAGAATATTTCAAAATTGAAATAAAATTCGAATAATGAGAAACAAGGAATTGAAGGATATACAAGAAAACAAGAGGCCTCTCCAGTACCCAAACATCAATGTTACGAAGGACAAGCCAGTCAAATAAAATGCATGATTCTGAATGGGGAGAAAAACAAAAAAGGGTTGATGCTACAAAAGACAGTACTGCAAAAATGAACATAATTATAATATGGATAATTTTAAAATAATATTAAATTTTCTTTTTTTATGTGTATTTATTTTTGAGGGAGGGGGAGAGGGGGATGGGGGGAGAGGGCCGGAGAGAGAGGAAGACACAGAAACTGAAGCAGGCTCCAGACTCTGAGCTGTGAGCACAGAGCCTGATGTGGGACTTGAACCCACCAACTGTGAGATCATGACCTGAGCCAAAGTCAGAGGCTTAACCAACTGAGCCACCCAGACTGAGGTACCCTGGAGCCCCCAATATTACATTTTCTGAATTTTATCCTTGTTCTGCAGGTTTGTAGCAGGATATCCTCAATATTAAGAAATGCATGTGCAAGAATTTAAGAAGATGGTGCATGGTCTCTGCAACTTACTTGCCAATTTTTCAGAAAAAAATAATCTAAAAAAGCACAGTATAGGTGAAATACAGGAAGAATCTGTGAACTTAGGTAAAGGAATTATAAGAGCTATTTGAAATACTTTTGCAAATATTATGAAGGTCTGATGTTCTTCAAATTAAAAATATAATTAAAAATAAGTCGCTAGGAAATAGAAACGGAATGCAATTTCCTACTCACACAGCAAACTAAGAACAATTTTAATAATAATTCTCAAGGCCCATATGAAGATAGCTAAAAAGACTTTAGTAGGAGGGATAATAGTCTGAGAAAAATAGAGAAAGTACTAACCCACAATAGTAATCACCAAAAAATATGAAGATGGAAATGAGATTGCCTTTTTGTCCACCAGTTTGGAAACTAAATCACAAAATAATATTCACAAGTAGAATAAGTGTATGGAGAATTGGGCTCTTTTACACTATTTCAGGGACTTTATAAATTGGTTTAACCATTCTTTAGAGTAATACCATGACATAATTAAACACATAGTAATATGATACAGAAAAGATAAGATATAAAAGGCAGAGAGGGAAAGATTAGGACCTAAGACCCCTGGGTAGGGAGAAACACATATTTTGGAAGAGTGTTGGGAGCATCTAACCACAGCAAACGGCCTCTGGCATAAGATCCCTCTTAAGAATGTAACAGACACCACCTATTCCTCCTGGGGTTCCCCTCAGGAATTTGACAAAAGACCTGACTAAAAATAAGTTGACCAGAAAACATGTGACCCAGGAGGAATGGTATGGCCATAGACTGCCCCTCATACAATGGAAATGAGCCAATCAGGAATGGACAACCCAGCACCTAGAGCTATCAAGCAAATAAGGGTAGAACCTGAGAAGGAATAAGGGGGAAGAGAAGGGGAGGGGTGACCAGAACCTTTGAAAACAAAGACCCTTACCTACTGGTGCAGGTGTTTACCTTCAAATGCCCCCTCTCTGTAAACAGAGCTTTCATACTATTCTTCCTTTCTAATCTCATACTCTAATAAACTTTTGCCTGTTGTTCATTTTGTGTCTACCTCTTTAGTCTTCGAAGCAGCGACACAATGAACCCAGGGTATTGAGGTAAAAAAAAAAAATCCTGCAACAGTGTAGAAATCCTGGTTTTTCAAACCCTTTGAAGTGGTATGAAGTCACCTGTTTTCTGGTAGATCTGTTCTCCTGTCCTTCCCACACTTTACTCAGGGAGGTTGAATCAAGGAGAAACATTGATAGGAGATTTCAGGCAGACAAAGAAAGTAGCAAGAGTGTTTCTACCCTTAAATCTGACTGAAAATCTCTGTAGCTGCACATCCTTCTTGTGCTGTCCAGCTGTGATTCCAGATCCACACCCCTCCCCCATCCAGCAGCCATCCTCTATTCTTGGGTGGAAGTAACACTATCTCCTCTTTTGTCCTTTAAATCCAAGTGGAGATAAGAGCTTCAAGATGGTGCTAATTCTTGAGTTGCTTTACTGTCCCATTTGTCTTTCAAAACAGGTTACTGAAAATAGATTTGTAACTAGTTCCTCATTTTGCATGGCCTCTATTAAACCACCTGGCATGAGTTTTGTTTCACGGATGGGATCTTAATTGATCTAAGTATAAATCCTACCTATAGAACTGCATCCTAAAGACATAATTTGCTAAGCATCAGAGGACAAGTTTACTCACAGTCCTTTGAAATAATAAAGTGTGTAGGAAGCATTTAAATATCCAAAAGTAGTTGATTGGGCAAATATATAACTCAATCATATTAGGCAACACAATGTAGCTACCTAAAATTCTGCTTTATATTTTTTATATTTTGAAAAGTCGTTTAATTCATGAAGTTTAGTGAAAACAACTAGTTTTATCCAAATTTTATAATATCTTGAAATGAACAACTAGAATAAACTTTATATCATTGATTTTTTTTCTAATTTCTAGGATTATAGATTATTGTGAGTTATTTCTTTTATTTTTCATGTTTTTCAAAGAATATATTAATTCTATGTCATAAACTATTATCTAAAGGAAAGCTTCAAGGCGATGCTAATGAGAACACTTATGAAGTAATTTATACTTCCTCTGCAGAGGGCTACCTTTGCATTCTCTTAAGGAGCTGGATAATATTCATTAAAGTGAAGCCACCATTGAAGATATGTCAACATCAAACATGTTTTTCTTTTCTGATATATGAAATTGATTACCTTCTATCTTTATTATTCATGGATTCTGTATTTATAAATTTGCCTACTCACTAAGATATATTTAGAATTCTCAAATCAATAATCATGGTGCTTTCTCCATCATTCATGAATATGCACAGACAAGTGAAAAAATCTGAGTCACCTGAAATATGTGATTCTGCTGAGGTTGAACAAGATGAAGTTCTGCCTTCTTACATCAGTTCTCATATTAAATGTGTTCTTTCTGTGGTTTATTTAGTGCCACAATTTTTTTTAATTTTTATATATATTTTTAGGTGATTTCATTGTTTAAAATTTCCCCCAAGCATGGGGCACATGGGTGGCTCAGTTGGTTAACTGTTTGACTCTTGATTGTGGCTTAGGTCATGATCTCACGGTTCATGAGTTCAAGCCCCATATCTGGCTCTGACAGCACGGAGCCTACTTGGGATTTTCTACCTGACCCCTGCTCCTCCTCCCCTCTCTCTCAAAAAATAAATTTAAAAAATTAAAAATATTTTTCTCCCAAGCATACTGCTGGAATGCTGTCTAGTGTTCCTATATACGAGAAGGCTGTGATGTTTCATATTAAGAAAATATGTGTGTTAGATAATATTGGTTCAGCCATGAATTATAATGCTGTTGGGTATGAGTTCAGTGTTAATGATTCAGCAATATGTTTTAAATAAGTTGTCTTTAAACAGAAACACACATAAAATAAAGTTATGTATTGATTGGTGATGAAAATATTGTGACCAGAGGCTTACAGGAAACACAGCCTGTATTTTCCGAAGAGTATTCACTAATTGAGTGTTTGTGAGTAATTTATAGACCATAACTTACTACAAATACAAATGACTACCTTGTAGCTAGTTATCTAAATAATTTCTATATCACTTTGAAATAGCTTTATCTTACCCACAACTGTTTCGGCAAATGTCAGTTTTTTACAGCCATAGTTTCTGAAACATTCTTTGGAGTCCTAATGTTTTATCATGGCCCTTTAGTAGGTGCCTTTGTGTGGAACAAGGGAGAAAGATCATAGCATACAGTCTCTGCATCCTCAACCCCAATCTATCAGAACTTTATCTGTTATACATGTTGAGATTCATTCAGGATCTTATTTTTACAGTTTCAGCTGATAAAATAGAAAAGGAAAAGAAAACCACACGTCTAAATCTTAAGTCAATAAATGATGACAATAATGATGATAATTCTTAAGTTATTAATATTGTTATTGGTTTTATTTGAAACATAGATAATTTAAAAGTGGAGCATGGTTTAAGTCAAACAATAAAATCCTAGATGCTAAGTAATTATAACTATATATTAGAAAAGGCAAGCCTTTTACTGCATTGAATTTTTTAAGTAAATTGGCAAATTTCTTCAGAATTAACATATATTAATTCAATATTTTAAGGAAATAATTAGGTCTTGAGCTAGAATACTGGCAGTGGTAATGAAGAGAAAAGTGATTATAATGATTTGCATCCAGAAAGGAGACGCCTGGCAACTTTTGGACAGGGGAGGGGTACTTCACATGAAGGCTATGTAAAGGTCACTCAGAGATGGCCTCAAACCAAAACAATTGATGTAGTGGGAGGACACAGGGTCGTATGGGGTGAAACAGACAAGGTTGGCCCCAAGAAACATACATAAAAGAAAAGAAACATACCTGATCCAGGTGAGAAAGTATTTTTTTAATTAATATGTGCAATTAGTTGTTCAAATGTAAAAATTCATAGAGATGTTCAGAAGGTAATTGGAAACAGGAATTTGAGGTAAAGAGGGAAGGCGATGATGAACATATTTTTTGAGATTTCTACAGCTTAGAGATACTAATAACCTATGTTGAGCAATGTCAGCTAGTTTTATAATTAGGATAAAAATTCTTCAGAAGAATAGGTTTTATTCTGGAAATGTAAAGGAAATGTGACTGACGATTAAATGTCCGCAAAGGTAGCCTGTCATATTTGAGTTTCCCCTGGAGTGAAAAAAGAAATGATCCCGTCTCAGCGTGAGGTCCCTCACGTCTCATTCCTGACAACTCTACTAAATGTTGCACAGGGTAAACGCACATCACAAGTTTCTCCCCTTTTAGTGAAAGAAAAAGAAAAAAAAAACAATTGATGATACCACAAAAAAAAAGACAAATACCTGGAAGACCTTAATAATAAGTCAAAATTTCATCCCCAAATACATCTGTATTGGGAGTTCTTTGTTCTTTCTCACTCACTTCCTATATGCCATAATTAACAAACTGATACGTAAGAAAATGTATAGCAAAAACTATTCATTTCATTGAACTATGGTATGTGTGTGTATGAATATATATATATATATATATATATATACACATATATATTCATATACATATACATATATATTCATATATCAGATTATATGCCTGTTGCAAGGTAATAGAAAAAAATGATGTAGACTCTGGCCTCAAAATTCTATGTCTTGTGGGAAGGAAGACAACCAAATATTGGAGTATGGTGTCAAACACTATGGAAATTTTTTCATAGAGTGCGTGGCAAGAAAGAAATGGCTTACCTAAACTGTCAAATGTGAGAAATTTTGGGGTAGTGAAGAATTAATAACACACATATGAAAGTCATTCGTAATTATTTGGAAATTCATTAAACCCTTCAGATGATTATTATGTGCCCTAGAACCATAAAGTTAAAATTGCATGTACACATATACAAAATTATATTCATATTATATGTATACATAGATTTTTATATGTAAATTGCTATATTTACATTATACATATATAAAACCTTAAGTATACACAGAAACACACACACCCCACACATTCATGTGTTTTAGTCGAAGCTTTAATCTGCAGATCACTCTGGGGAAAAGAATTCAAGCTGATTGACCAATGTGTCATAGTTGTTGCAAATTAACACTGACATATCTTTCTCCAGTGGAAACCGTCTTTCTCTAAGGGAAAGCTGCATGAGCAGACACATAATTCCCTGACTTCTAAAGAAAACAACCAGGAAGCACTCACTAACATGGAGCATATAATAGATTAGACTTAAAAAGTGAGATTGGAAAAGATCCACAGGATATGGCTGTTGAGTTAAATGTGATATCATGAATGAGAACATGTTGGAAAAGATTTAAATTCTGATTATTGGTCTCATTCTCTATCTCAGATTAACTACTGTAGTAAAAACCTGCTAATTCATTCTGCTAATTCATCCTGATAAAGGAGGCCCGGACTCCAAGTCATTACTCTAGTTATTCAAGGGTCTCTAAAGCAACCATGTGAGAATTGCCACAAATACATGTTCCTGGAATTCCTGTGATCAGAGGTTTTCTGCTGAACTGATGATGGCTTTATGGAGGAACAGGTCTGAATTAAAATATATAAACTGATGGATGCCTAAAAGCAGTATTAAGGAGTAAATACAAGAAGGGTGACCTGTGTCTGATTTTGCCACTTAAAATACCTTGTTTTCTTATGTTTGAAACCGATTTCCAAATTTATTATTTTCAGCGTTAGCAGTCACACAAATAAGATAAAGAAACACTAGAAAAGTGCAGGCTTCCTGATCTTTTGCCCTAAAATACCATCTTTGAGAAACTGCTTTCGAGAGACTTTGGCATTTCAAGTTAAGGTCTTACTTAGCAGTACTGTTCTCTCTACATTGTTCCAGGAAAGTGTGGAGTTTAAGGAAATGGAATTTTTATACCCTTTTTATCCCCTTGGCTACTGATGCACTGATATTTTGGCACTCTCGGTAAGATCACAGAGCTTTTCTGCAGTGCATTTTATTTTTAGAAAACTTCACTCGCTTTATCTGCTTCTGTCATCTTCCACACAGGTGACAGACACACACACACACACACACACACACACACACACACACACACAAAAGGAGAAAGGAGAGAAAATCCCTCCTTTTTTAGATGTACTTTTAAGGCGTTACAGAGTTTTTTCTCTTCTGTACTAAGCAAACTGAGGTTCAAAATCCTGTCCAAAGTTTCAGGAAGGTACATACTCTGACAAATAAACTTCATTACAGATATATTTAGAATGCATCATTACAACTTTGCTATTTTACTTAAATAATAATCCCTCAAAGGACCTTACTATTAATGACAATAATTAATGCTTATGTCATTTTAGTTCTTCAAATCGTATTCAATCATTTTTTTTATCTTATACTGCCTCTAATTGATACAATTTTATAGATGTGGTGAATGAATTTTTTTCATAATGAAAGATATCAGTGAACTGTATGTGACACTTAAATCCACTCACTTTGATTTCCAACAATTTTGTTAGCACCCCCCTAAAAAAAAAGAATATATGTTATTATGACAAAGACTCTCTTAACAAAACTTGAAACTAGTTCAGAATTATACTTCAAACCACCCTCCAATTTTCCCAATGGGAAAATGGAAAGGAAAAGCAGTGAAGATTTAGCAATTCAATGAATGGGAGTGGGAGGCCCTTTGCACACAGCTTTCAAGATAACAAGGACTCTGATTCTAGACACATAGAAAATGCTTTGATACAATTTGTTAGATCAATAAAAAATGAATTAATGAATGTTTTGCACAAGGAAATTTTTGAAAAGAACAAGATTACTCCTTCAAAACTGTGGGCTCCTACCTTTGAACAATAATCTCTTGAGTATCAAGGCAGCTCTTTCTTTAATGAAATAGTTGTCAGTCTCCATCCACAAAATACCCTCTAAGTACAGCAAACCAATGTCTGGCACCACTATAGTACTATTTATCAATTATTTACATATTTTCAGTTTTTGAAAATTCCTAAAACAGCAAACAAATAAACCACACGAGTTCTTGTATCTTTCACAGAGTTCCCTTTAACCTTTTACTTTTAGACAGAGTCCGTCTTATGAAGTTAGCCAAGCCGGAACTATTAAATACATTTTACTAAATGTGCCTGTAAATATTGCACTGGGGCTTAGGAGATTCCTTTGACAGATGAGATCAAAGTATCGAATTAAGCAAGTATGCTGTATTTAACACCACTTTAGCAAGGATTATACCTTGAAATCAATTTTCTTTTTCATGACCTGGACCCTTGAAAGTTGGCCATAGAAAGTAGTTAAGATGCACATTTCTTTATGTTCACTATGAGGCTTTATTTCCACTAAAGAGACATCTGATGTGAAATTGTTTCTCAGAGAGTACCTAATACAAGAATGACGCAACACAAAACGTTTGTTTGTTTGTTTGTTTCAGATAGGATACTCTGTTGAAAGAGGAATGTGATTTTAGATAACTCAGCATTAAAGTGGTTTAAGGGAATATTGAGTCCAAAATGCCTTTGAGATGACTACCAGAATATGTTTATGTATAAACATTTAGAAATGATGCTCAGAACCACAGGCAGATCTGCTTGAGCAAAAAATCACTACCTCTGCCATGACTGTCACAGGTCACTCGTGTGCGCTGCTCCCAGGATTGTGACTCGCTTTGCATTCTGTGATGCTATCAGTATCCACACCACTGCTGCTACCTGAGCAACCCAGTGATGCAATCATTGATTTCTGCATTATGGACAAGCTTCTACAGCTACCTTTGTTGACAAAGTTGGTTCCCATAGAGGCACCTCCCCCAAGATGCTCATGTTGGAACTGAATCTTCACCTGAGTGAATCTGATTGGTGAAGCCTAGACCATGTGCCTGTGACCAGGATGTGAAGGAGGTAGTGAAAGAACATTTGCGGGATCTACTTTGAGAAGAAAGTGCTAATATACTTGAATAATTCCAAGATACAATAAGGGTTTCCAAATGTATTGGAAAAATGGAAACTATAATTACAATTACAAACTACAATTAGTTTTAAGGCTTTATTGCAGTTATAATACATACACGTTTCATGTGTCAAGTCAATATATCTATCCATAATAACTAATCAATACTATTGCTACTAACTTGCATTTATATAGTCCTTTGCAATTAGTACAATTTATGTTGACTAACTACACCTTTTAGTTTTTCAACAACCCTGGGAGATAGAACATGGAGCCAAGTCTACACTCTAGCACAGCAGTTCTTAATATCTGAACCATGTATGTTTGGTGTACCCAAGATGTTTTCAGATATATAAGGAAAACGTTTTTCTACAATGATTCTAAACTGTCATTTACCTTTTTTACTGTGTTGATATTTGGTCTCAAGGTACAAAAGCAGGTAAAAGTATTAGTGTCTTCATACAAATTCAAGGCAGTGAAGACAAACTTACGCCACCAGTCTTTCTATTATTTACTTCCACAGAATCAGAAGGAGAAAAAAATTGTAATTGTTGAAGCAGTAAAAAATAAGATTGATTTATTAAGCAGTGGTCTTTGAGTATATGTTTTTTTAACACTATGTATTATAAAATTGGAAGTTATGAAGAAAGCACTCGAGTGATGGAGCTTCAAGCTGAACTAGGCAACTTTTCCCCCTTTGAACAGCATTTTTATTTTATTTTATTTTATTTCATTTTATTTAAAAAAAATTTTTAGGACTTCAACTTTTTTTTTTTTAATCTTGGGAGAGACAGAGACAGTGTGAGTAGGAGAAGGGCAGAGAGAGGAAGAGAGAGAATCTCAAGCAAGCTCTGTGATGACAGAACGGAGCCTGATATGGGACTTAAACTCACAAAACCTTGAGATCATGACCTGAGCTGAAACCAACAGTCAGACACTCAACCAACTCAGCCATCCAAGCGCCCCAGAATTTTTATTTTAAAGAATAGCTTACAATCTTATTATTGTCACTCAGACTTGGGTACATGGCTGACATTTTCTAGAAAATGAACAAAATGACTGTTCCATTCAAATTAAAATAGCTAAAAGTATTTGTTGCTAGTGATAAAATTTGAATTTTTGTGCAAATCAAAATTTTAGAAAATGTGTATTCATTATTATAAGCTTGACAGACTTCCAGTACTTGTAGTCTGTTCTGACAAGATCAGTGATTATGTAAATGGACACATTTAAAAAATTGTTTATAATTAAATGTACTGATGCTTAGAAGGTTTGCAATTCAGTGAGCCGATATTTTCCAGTTGGCAAATGTACAGCTTGCAAAATCATATGCAGGTAATATATCCATTTAAATGCAAGATAGACCAATGAAGTTTAAGGTACTAGAAGATGAAGAGTTTACTGATATGTTTGCAGATCACAGATTGCAATTAAACTTTAAGAAACTACCTCTTGTGGAGTTTTGGTGTAGTATCAAAGAAGAGTATCTAGCATCACCTAAAGGTATTGAGAAATGCCTGTCATAAAGAACATCATGTTTTTGACTGAAAAGAGGTATTCTATCAACCCCTACTTGTTCCAGAATAGTTGGCTATAGAGAACTCTTTGCTCTGAAGATTGAGCAACTTTTTTCTCTTTTGAAATGTCTCCAAATTGCTCATCTGTCCTCTTGCAACCAACCAAGGAGAGGAAAATGTAACTGAAGACCAAGTAGAAAGTTTTCAGTGCTTCTAGAAATTCCATCTAATAGATCACCTGCCAATCAGAGACTCTCTCGGGATCTCCATTTCCTTCACAAACTGATTCTTCCTTGAAACAAATTTGAACTCTGCTGAAAGGAGCATAGTCGCAGATGAGTTCTTTTAAGGCCACAAGCTCATGAAGAAACAGCCTTCACTAATTTTGTCTCGAGTTAGTTTTATCTTTGACATTATTAAAATACCTCTCTCTTTTCCAACTACAGTTTTATGTGAAGCTGAATTTTCTTCATATACTTCAACCAAAACAACATATTGTAACAGATTGAATGCAGAAGACTATATATGAGAATCCAGCTAGCTAGCCTCTAATAAACCAAATATGTAAGAGATTTGCAAAAATGTGGGAAAATACTACTCCTCTTACCAACTGTTTTTGGTTTGGAAAATATATTTTTAGAATGGTACATTATTTGGGTCAGCATGTAATGGGTTAATCTTGATTTTTTAAAATAAATCAGTTGATATGTTCAATCTCTGTTTTAATTTCTCATATGGAAAATTATAAAAGGCATAAGTCATAAGACAAATTTCTTTGGGGTCCTCAATCTTAAGAGTACAGAAAGATCTTGAAACAAAAACTTTTGAGCACTCTCCTAGCCTTTCATTAAGGGTTCTAGTTCCTGTAAACATATGCATTTTCTTATAAAAAGTAATTATAATAAAAATCATCAGCATGTTCTCAAAATCTTTGGCATTAGACTCTTGTCTCTGTCACAGTTACAGACGGAATGCCTAGTGTTCGCAGTGTCATCAAATAAAAACAAGATAGCTGCATATCAGAAAGTAAAATTGATGACACTTCAAATAGGCAAGGGGATAAATTCAATAAAATACTGTATTGCATTTATTAACATCTAATTTATATTTAAGTTATGGTGGTGCTGATGATAATTTTTAAAAAATCCAAGTAGGAAAAGGATGAAAACAAAAAACAGTGATTTATAAAAACGATGCAGCACCATGACTTTTCCCTTACATTTCTGCAATTACTGAAACTTGTATTCACATTTTGTTGGATTCTACAGTTACAGCTGTATGCCATGGAAATGTATTTCTTATTTACTTCACAAGAGTACTTTTATAATGGAACAATTAACAACCCACAAATTGTTAATTCCTTGTTAGTATGAAACCATCTGGTGTCAAATTCTATACACAAGGGTGGGATTTGAAACAGACGTGCTCCCCGCAACATGTTGTGTTAATCACCAGTGAAACCTGATGAAAATAATCTTCTGTTTTTAGAAATGCAGCTATTATTTTAGACAGTTTTTTTGAGGGGAGGTGGGGGAAGGGGATAATGTTTGTTTCACTTGAACCTATATCGGAATTTCATTAAGGTGTTTGTGTCAGGGGCAATAATACCCATTTCAGCAGCTTTACATGGTAAAATGCACGAGACGCTTCATATTTATCCAAGGCCCATGCAGGACATGATCTTATTTGCAGAACTGTGGTGTTTTACATAATGTTTTAGAGTATTTTTTACATTTAAAAATTATCTAAAATACGTATGCCCAGTGTGACTAAAAGTAGAATGGTAGGAAGCATGAAAATACCAAAAATGTAATTGTTTATTTTATTTTTTAACTTTTTAATATTTTAATTATTTTGAGAGAGACAGAGAATGAGCATGAACGGGTTAGAGGCAGAGACAGAGGCAGAGAGAGAATTTCAAACAGGCTCCGTGCCGTCAGCACAGAGCATGACATGGGGCTTGATCTCACGAAGTGTGACATCATTACCTGAGCCATAACCAAGAGTCGGAGACTTAACTGACTGAGCCACCAGGTGCCCTGTAGTTATTTCTTAGTTAAGTCTACATATAAGAGATCATTTAAATCTTGATCAAGCTTCAGGTATATCACAGAGCAGATATGCTAGTCCCATCATTTTGTCATTCTTTACATTTTATTTCGGTGCCTAAATTTTAGTTCATCCTGTTTATTATGTTGACCCAATTATGCATTCGTTAATGATTTCTCTATATCCACAATCTAGATATTTCCACCCTTTCCAATGGACATGGTAAAAGGTTTGGATAACTTGGGAAGTTTTCACTGTACAGAAGGTGCTTCTTTTTCGATTACAGGCACAATTTAACAAGCTTCCCGGAATTTCTGGAAAAGATGGTTATTTTAAAAGTAATTCTTAAAAATCCCCTTACCTGTAGTATACTTAAAAACAACCAAAAATCAGGAGGCATTATTTAGAAGAAAACCCAAAACTTTATTATATTGTAATCATTAAACAGCATCTGTTATTTGCAGTACAGTATAAGAAACATGATGTAAAAGGATTTTCCGAGAAATCTTTTTTTAAATTTTTTAACGTTTATTTATTTTTTGAGAGACAAAGAGAGACAGAGTGTGAGCAGAGGAGGGGCAGAGAGAGAGGGAGACACAGAACTGGAACAGGCTCTAGGCTCTGAGCTGTCCGCACAAAGAGCAGTATGAGGCTCCAACTCGGGAACTGAGATCATGACCTGAGCCGAAGTCAGGCGCTTAACCGACTGAGCCACCCAGGCGCCCCAACCTGTAGTTTTTCTAGTACAACTCAAGGTGCTGTGCTGAAGGATGTGAGCCAGAATATGAAGTACACAACTAAGTCTATCCTGTAGTTTGGAGTATGGGTTAGAGACAAGGCCAAACTGCCGGGAGTGTTGGCAGGATACCTACTGCCATCAGTAATGAAAGAGGGGAGGAAAAAAAAAAAAAAACACCACTTTGCCAAAATACACATGAAAAACATGTCTCATATCTAGCTTCCTCTCTTGGAGGAATGAGGCCCGGAGATGAGCTATCTTTGCAGCTACGTAACAAATCTTATAGAAGACAGGAGCAGGTGCTGGTATATATTGCCAAATGTTTATAACTATTTCACCACATGGATGTGTCTCTTCCAAGATAAGCCCCCTATCTGGGGCAGCCCCAAGAATAGCCCTATGACTGAAATATCTGTGTCATCCATCCTGCCCAGTCCGATGTCCCCTCTCCCCTGAAATCATCTGCATGCAGTCTGGGCCTTCCATGTTCTTCTTCCAAGCACGTGTGGACATCAAACTTCTTACCTCAAAACGTCCTGAAGAATGTAGCTGAGGACAGAGCAGGAGCTAGAAATGCTAGCTATCTGGAATAGCTACAGGATAACCCTTGACTTTTTTTAGTTCTCGTTGTGTTTGAGCCGAAGTCTTGCATCTGGTTCTTCATTTGGAAGTTTTACCAGGTGCGTTCATTTTCTATAGCTCCTGTGAAAAATTAAAACACGTTGAATGGCTTCTAATGACACAAAAGTGTTATCTTACAGCCGTCTAGGCCACAAGTGGGCCACAGGTCTCACAGCTCTCACAAGGTGTCTCCATAGCTGTATTCCCTTCTGGGGACTCCAGGGGAGAATCTGTGTCCTTGCCTTTTCTAGCTTCCCACATATCTTCACTCACAGCCCTTTACCTTTTACCTCCAACTTCGGCAATGTTGCACCTCTTGATTATTTTTCCATAGTCACATCTCCTCACCACATCTGGGAAAATTTTTTTTTCATTTCAAGACCCATATGATTAGACTAGGCCCAGGTAGGTAATTCAGGAAGATCTCAAAGTTCTTAACCAAATGTATATTTTTTTTCCATGTAAGGTAATATATTCACAGGTACAGGGATTAGAACTTAAGCATCTTTGGGTGCCATTATTCTAGTCATTATTCTAGAGGAAAATACTTTTTTTAAGTTTATTTTTATTTTATTGTTATTATTATTTTTGAGAGAGAGAGAGAGAGCAAGGGAGGGGTACAGAAAAAGAAAGGGAGAGAGAAAATCTCAAGCAGGCTCCACACTGTCAGTGCAGAGCCCAATGAGATGCTCTATCCCATGAACCACGAGACCATGACCTGAGCTGAAATCAAAAGTCAGACATTTAACTGACTGAGCTACCCAGGCACCAGAAAATACTTTTGTTTCTATCTGAAAACAAATTTTAGTTTACTTTATTTCCATAAAGTATCTCTGTTTTAAGATTTACTTATGATACCATTAGCAAAATTAAACAGTAAGATTACGATTGGTTGTGTTTATAATAAGCATCTCCTTTTACAGTTCAGTCAAGCTCTCAAGTTTTACTTTCCTTTGTAAGGGGTGATGCAAATGGCTATGGAACTTAAAATTGAGTTTGATGGGTCCATTTTCAGTTCTCTTAATTGCGATGATCCAATGATCTGCAAAGTTTGTGTATTAAAGAACACATTTCACAGGCACTTATGTACCAAAGATGTTAATCCAAATATCTACTGACAAAACCTCAGATAAATTGTGACCTCATCAGAGGTTTACTTTCTAAAACTCCACTAGCTTCTCAATCTCAATTTTATTACTCTTCACAGCATGGTTCTCTATCAAAAATTATAGTTTGCTTATTTGATCGTTGTCTTCCCCACCCATGTTCCAAAATATATTAATTCCAACTACATACAAAATCCAGCAACCCTTTCAGACTCTGTACTTGTAATGGTGATTCCTTTCAATTACTCAGGAAATAAAAATTAAAATAAACAAATGTAACTGATAAACATCATAACTTTTTGAGAAAGGAGGGGCATGTGGGTGGCTCAGTCAGTTAAGTATCTGTTTTCAGCTCAGGTCATGATCTCATGGCTCATGAGTTTGAACCCCACATCGGGATCTGTGCTGAGAGCACAGAGCCTGGAGTCTGCTTTAGATTCTGTCTCCCTCGCTCTCTGCCCCTCCCCAACTCATGCTCTGTCTCTCAGTCTCTCAACTCATGCTCTGTCTCTCAGTCTCTCAAAAAGAAATAAACAGTAAAATAAATAAATAAATAAATAAAAAATTAAAAAAAAAAACTTTGAGAAAGGAATATTTTACTTTATTATAAAAAGTTAATGATTACATAGTTTCCAACTTGTTAATACAAATTTGTTTTTGAAAAAGTTCGAATGTGCTCCTTATATATATATCTTTTTTAATTTTATTTTTTGATAGAGAGCACAAGTGGGGAAAGGGCAGAGGGAGAGGGAAAGAGAGAATATTAAGCAGATTCCATGCACAGCGCAGGGCCTGATGCAGGGCTCGATCTCACCACAGTGGGATCATGACCTGAGCTGAAATCAAGAGTTGGATGCTTAACTGACTGAGCCCCCCAGGCACTTACCCTTTATATTAATACCATATAATAAAGAGTGTATGACTAGTGAAACTATAACTAAAAAAGGGATCAATGTATGATTAGAACACATGTTTGATCATTTCTAAACCAAGTAATATCATGAAAAGACAAGAATAATTTCCCTACTTTGAAGTACATGTCTAGTTAGAGATAATAACTTTCTGTTCTGTTTCCATTTAACATTGTTATTGCATATTATATTGAACCTAGTGTAGGAAGAAAGATGTTTCTCTGAAACAGAAAGATGAAAATATTTCCATCTCTATAAGTTGAGTGATATTTTATTGAAAATAGAATAACTGGGAAAATCAGTAAGCCGTGACTGGTATTTAGCTTCTTCTTTGTCTTGAAATTCATTCCATATTGTTTTTTTAATTTTTTTTTGTTTGATAATTTTCTTTTGTTTTTTTTTAATTTATTTTTAAAGAGATAGAGACCTTGGGAATGGGGGAGGGGAAGAGAGAGGGAGACAGAGAATCCCAAGCAGGCTCTGCACTGTCAGCATGGAGACTGATGTGGGGCTTGAACTCATGAAACCATGAGATCATGGCCTGAGCAGAAACCAAGAGTTGGATGCTTAACCGACTGAGCCACCCAGGTGCCCCAATATAGTTTTTTTTCCTGTTTTTTTAAAGGAAAAAATAGGGCTTAGGACTCTGCTGATGTTCACATCGACGGTACCATGCAAGCTGAAAGAGATCAAGGACACAAGAGCTTCTAAATAAGGACACAAGCCTTGTGAGAACTAAATTCTGTGGAAAAAAAAAATGTTAATGAAGGTTACATCATAATCAAAGAGTTTCCATACTTGGTATAGTATAAAATTTCATGAAATTTAGAGAAACACAGAGACAATCATTCTACAAGACAGTTACCCAGTGTATTGGTCTTCATTTAACCCAAATTTCCTTTCTTCCCTCCAATCCAAGACATTCCAAGTACCAAATGCAATATACAAAATATCAACACAGAGATTACCCACTTACAATTTCTATAAGAAATATCCAAAATTACCCATATAAACAAGAAGAAAAAAATGCAAGTCCAATAACAATATTTTAGATAAAAAATTAGCCACAGATAGAACCACATGTCCTCCAAGATAAGTAAACTGAAGGAAAAACACAGCAACAAAAGTCAATCTCCAATAGTTCCTTTTCAAATGCAGCAAAGAAAAATGGGAAACAGGAAATGTCAGACAGTGGAGAGATGAATAACATGTCTTGGATGCATTACAACAGGAATAAAATGAAATTGCAGACTAAAATGACTCATTCTCTCAGGAATTCTCCAAGAAAAAAGTGTATTCTTAAAAACAAGGAGTGATAAAGTAATAGAATGCAATGAAAAGAGAATTTATGAGAGGAATTAAGGTGGGGATGCTATTGTACTGTTTGGAAATATGATCAAGAACAGCAGGGAGCAGAATTAAAGCACCAAAACAAATCACAGAAATTGGGAACCTGTTTGAGAAAAACATCTCACCAATGTTTGAGGGGAAAAAAATACAAATTATTTAGAAGCATAAAACAAAATTATAATTTAGGAGCATAACCAAAGGAAAATATAGAGATTGTTGGTGTACCTGATCAAGAGAAATGCTAACAACAAAAACAGCAAATCCAAATTTTATCAGCCTTTCCTGATTTGAATGACCATGAGTTTAAATGTCTCAGTCAGTTAAGCATCGGTCTTTGGCTCAGGACATGATCTCGCAGTCCATGAGTTCGAGCCCAGCATCAGGCCCTGTGCTAACAGCTCAGAGCCTGGAGCCTGCTTCTGATTCTGTGTCTCCTTCTCTCTGTCTCTTGCATTCTGTCTCTCTCTCAAAATAATAAATAAACATTAAAAAAAATTATTCCGAGAAAGGCAAAAAGGAAAGAGAAAAACTGTAGGTAGATGATAGATCAGATAGGCAGATAGATAGATAATAGATAAATAGATGAACCTGGTAAAGTTGCCAAACTTAAAGTTTAGAAAGAATCTTTAAAAATACAGAAACAAACAAACAAACAAACAAACGAAATCCAGAGACCATTTCAGATGAATCTGGTCACCTAAAAAGCAACAAAACAAAACAGAAAAACAACAGCAAACAAAAAACACAAAGTCACACCATCCTTAACTTTCTCCTTGGAAGTATTGGATGCAGAAGTCAAAGGAACAGCGTCTGTAGATTTCTGAAGAAGGAAAGATTGAGATGAATTCTATACTAAGTTATTATTCATGATTGAGCAAATAGAAACACAATTTTAAGGGATTTAAGGAATGCTGTGCCTTTGATTACTAAAAAGTCAATTGAAGAGTTAAGCCACCCAACAGAAAAATACATCTCAATAATGGAAACATAAATGGCAAAGCAATTTAGAGAAGTCAGTGAATTTAGAAATGAAATCAAGCTATAATTTTTTTAATGTTTCTTTTTGAGAGAGAGAGAGACAGAGTAGGAGCAGGGGATGGGCAGAGAGAGAGGAAGACACAGAATCCCAAAGCGGGCTCCAGGCTCTGAGCTGTCAGCCCAGAGTCCATCGTGGGGCTCAAACCATGAGATCATGACCTAAGCCGAAGCCGGCTCAATCAATTCTAAATAATTTATAATATTATGGCTTCAAAAAAGAAAAAAAATAATAAAAAGAAGCATTTAATCTTTATAGACTAAAAGTAAAGATTAAGACTCTTCCCCCCACTCCAAGGAGAGAGAAAAAGATTGAGAGAAAATGATTTTCAAAGGGTTTGAGAAGAGGGGTAGGAAGAATATGGAATGTTTTCCTATTTTACTTAAGAATGTCAGTTGTTAATGTTTCCTTCTGGACAGGCAAAGTTAAAAATATATATAACTATTATTTATATATACCATCCCTTTTATTAGAAAGCAGAATTTATAGCTCTTAAATTGTAAAAGGCAAAAGTAATATTTAATAACAAGAGAAATACACAGAAAATATGCAGAAACATAAAAAATTTCAAACATGTTTTATGATGAATATGATAAACTTATCTTTTAAGAGAAAAAAAATCACTTTAGGAGAGGAAAAGTAATTTTGACTTCATAGTCCACATCAAAAAACTAAAAGACCTTAAAAGTTAAAATTAAGAAAATAATCAACATGATTTAAGTAAATGAAAACCTTAAAACTCAGGCATCACAATATTTATGTCAGATACATTTTAGTTAAAATTAAAAAGTAAGAGTGAGCTTGCTTTAAAATGAGTATAGGAGCAAACTACAATGAAGTAGTGAGTGTTAATGGAACCGTACATTGATACATATAGATGTATGTAAAAATGTTTGAAACTCACAGAGCTTCTGATAGAAATATAATATGATGTTAGACATCTATAAAACAACTCAGGCCTTTATATACCAGAGTAATGTAGACTAAACAAGCATACAGAAATTCTGAAGAAAATAATCACTGTAATTTTATGAGCATATTAACTTTCTTCATCCTGCAAATATGAAATACATCTTCTTTTTGCCTGCTGTGGGATATTTTCAAAATCTCTTCACAAATAAATTTCTGCTCATAGTTCTATATAAATGTATTTATTGAAATCTTGGTCTTCATATATTGAGAATTTTTAAATTTAACTATTTTAATTTTGCTATATTTTTTCCCCTGGAATTCCAATTCCTCTTACTTCAGGATTTGTATAGTTACAATCAGGAAATGTGGTTACAGAACTGACAGCCGAGATCACAACAGAAGAGACGCCAAAATGCTTTCTTCTTTATCTGAGTCGATAACACCTCTTTAATTAATAGTACCCACTAGGTGTGCCTCCATTTTGAAATTCTTATGTTATCTGTTACCTAGTGGTACTCAAAAAACATTTGTTGGATGAATAAACAAACTAATATGTGTATGTACGCATGTGTGTTTGTCTTCCTAGCAAACACCATACCCTTCCCTTATGAAGTTTTGTTTTCAGGTGGCATGGTCTCCAGATTTACAACTATTGGATGCTGGGGGCAGGGGGGGGGGAGGGGGCGGGTAGGGAGTTAGCGCCTGGGATCTGTGTGCTAGACAGCTGAAGGCAATGTTAGTTGTGTAGTTACTTCACATGAGGCATCCTATACTAGACATGACCTGTGGTTTAATGAGGAAGGACTTAGTTTTGAGACATCCAACAGATGTTCGTCAGAGGAAGCAGATTATAGACTGTTCATTGAGGCTTCCAGCAACAGTTGATAAACAGTCATCCTCTACTATGGTGACTTCTCTTTTTGTGCATGTCCAGTTTCTGCACGACTGTGAAGCTCTCCTGGTGGGTTGTCTCCTCGCTTTTCTTTCATGTCTACGAAGAAGAAGGGGATGCTGGCTTGAGTTGGGAATAACTAATACTTTTTTTAAAGATGAAAAATGATCCCACTGAGAAGTTATGATAATCTGAAAGGATTCTTATCAGGGCCACTCAGCATTATTGAACATAAGACAACTAAAATAGCCATTTTCTACTTCAACATGAGCCTTGCTCCTCTGGAAGAGCACTTTGTCACAGTGTTGCTTCAATTTGGATTTTTTGACTCCTTGGCCATCTTTCAAATGACTGCATGAAAGTAACAGAGAAGTTCAGAGTCTCTAAGGCCCACATCTTTCATGATATCCTTCCCCAGTTCAATTCCTGGTTTGCTTATTTTTAATCACCAATTGAATAGTCACTTCCTCCATTTGGAAGAAGCTAATATATACGAATTGCCCATTGACCAATTACCCAGGACATCCACCCAACAAAGTGGTTGTTTTTATAACCTTGCTTCTCAAGGTGTTCCTCTTCTTGCCTGAGTCTTTCCATAGTCCACCAAAACACTCTGAGCATGCCAGCTCACACAGATCTCTAGTTCCTGGGCAGCTGAATTTGTCCAGAAAAAGTAAAGCCTTAACCATCCCCAAAATCTAAGATATCTGTCTAACTAAGATATCTAACTAACTGTCTGTTCTGGGTGAGCTTTCACATTGTCAATTAGACTTATCAAATGACAGTGAGTATTGAAACTAAGATTTAAGGCTTGTTGCAACTTATTTTCAGAACTCATTCAGTAACTTCACTGTAGATCAATAGTGCTCAGATTCCTCTTGTGAAATACGCATGGAAGAGATTAAGAGGTTATATATCTCAGTGAGATGCATGTTCTTACAGTGCAGGGGTCAGCATACTTCTTTTGTAGAGGGGCAGATAGTTGCTGTTTTAGGCTTTGGGGCCTTACGGTCTCCCTGGCAACTGCTCGAGCGTGTGTTGGAGTGCAAGAGTAGCCAGAGACAATATGAAAATGATTGGAAATGCCTATGTTCCAATAAAACTTTATGGATACTGAAGTTTGAATTTCAAATAATTTTCTTGTATTACGAAATACTCTTCTTCTGCATTTTTTTCAACCATTTGAAAATGTAAATGGCCATACATAAATGACCAGTAGGCGAGATTTGGCTGACAGGTTATAGTTTGCTGACATCTGTTATCTGTATAAACTTTGAAATATATTTTAGACAATTTTCAGTCAATTATTTGATATTTTCTTTCTTTTTTCTCTTCTGGCCATAAGCAATAAACACTGATGGAAATAAATGGGAACTGACCACTCTGATCTGTCAACCCCAAGCTAGAAATCCACAAAGCTCCTTGGCTCATACTTTAAAAATCTGTTCCAGTTCTAATTCAGGTCCCCGACAACTTGGAAGTGATTTGCCTTCGTTCTTTATCCCTCCTGTCAAGGCAATGACTCTCTGCATGGTTTCTTAGCCACATTTGGAGAAGCTGCTAGTGTTCACTTATTCCACATCCCATAGAGGGGATAATTAACTAAGACCCAGAATAGAAAGCAAGTTTGACAGTGCTCGGCTTGGAACTATTGAGAAATGGAAGGTCTGCTTTTCTTTAAGCCAATTACCAAGGAGAAAGTAAAAAAATTTAGATATTTTTTTTAACTAAAACATGCATCAAGTTTAAAAGGTAAAAAAATAAAAATAAAAAAATAAATTCTAATTCAATGTTAGTGAAATCAAACACTTAAGTCTTGATTATTATATTTGTTTCATCTGGTATTTACCTCCACTTTTTAACGGTAATTCTTATCTTGCTATTTTGTTTAATGTTGGTGAATGTAATCTCTTGACTTATTATGGTTTTATCAGTTCACATACATTACTAGATCTCATTGCTTTCCCTCTCCTGCTTCTACCCAATACAGTTACATCATAATTTTTGGTTAAATTGATATTTAGCATATAAGATATTATGGCCATGAACATATTTACTTTGAGTTCAAGTAACTCACCATGCATACATTTACATTTTCTTTAGTCCTACAACTTTTTCATTTTCTCTGGAATCAATCACCTCTTATTTATGTTCACTTCTTCATGTACCTATGGTTAATTTTTCACACTGTTCCCTTCAAAGAGCCTCTCACTATAGTGTCCTAAACTAAAAACCCTCTCCATTATCCTGTTTACTATGTGCACTTTCTTCCCCCTCCTGTGAAATCTTTTGTTTTCTTGCTCAACTCTGGACCAATTATGTATGCCAAAATGCCCCAGTTCTCTTGCTATTTCCTTTAATCTCCATTCTGAGGAGTCTCCTTATCATTTGCCTTTGTCAAATGCTCCCTTTTCAACATTACACATTTTCCTTTTCCTAGGTGTAAACACTGATTTTTGTGGATATCACCAAACTAACAAAGAGGTCACAGATATGAAATTTTTGGAGACTTGCTTATGTAAAAATGTCTTTATTCTACTTTCAAAATTGATGAATTATTTCATGTAGGTACATAACTCGAGATTGAAATTAATTGTGCCTCAAAATTTTGACACATTTGTTTATTTCCTTCTAGCTCCCAATGTTGCTGTTAGGATTCTTATATGCAAAAATTTTTGTAATCAACACCTTTTTCCCCCCTCATTGTTAAAGCTTTTCATCTCTCTCTCTCTTTCTCTCTTTCTCTGTCATCTCTCTCTGTCTCTATCTCTCTCTTTTAACAATTACATGCCATAATGAGACATTTTTTCATCTATATGCTGAGTATATATATTCATTCATTCAAGTTAATGCTGAGGATAATGTTTACCTTATTTCTGTGACAACTTTCAATTTTAACTTTTGAAATATTCTTTATAGAATTTCAGTCAGGTGTATGTTTGAATTCCTGTATTAGTTCTCAATTTCTTTATACTTTCTCTACTGTCCTCTGGTTGTTTTTTACTTAGAAGGGAATTTCTTTACCCGTTTACTTTTCTACCTTATATTGAAATTTTGATTTTTTAAAGTTTATATTACTTTTAAATTCCTTAGTTCCTTTAATTTTCTGATTTTCCCTTTTTATAGCATCTTATGTTTGATTCCCTTCTCAGAATATTACCTTTTAAGATAAATTTCCAACTCTTTTTAAACTTGCTTATTTCATCTGAGTTTCTTTGCTTCTACTCATTTTATTTGCTGTCTTTAATGGTGGCTTCTGTCCTCAGAGGTCTATTGATCCTGGAACTCTTACACACATTTAGCACTGAAATAATAAAAGGTTATGGAAATGTCTACTTAACTGTAGGAAAATCATCTCTAAATGAAAGTTTCTTGCTTAAGTTCCTATAACCAAAATCTGATAGTGCTGATTGTTAGAATATGGAAGAAATAAGCAAATGTTATTACATTTGAAATCTCAGAGACTGATTAATAGACTGTCTTATACCTACTTACATGTTACCATCTATAAAATGTGTGTTTTGCATTTTGTTTAAAGAGATCATTTGTCCTTCACCTTATTGTTGGATATGTTGCACTAATTCCACATATGCCTTTATTGTGCTACTTTTTTGAATATTTTCAAGATGGAAAGTGGTAGACTTTTATACTTCCACTGGCAATTTGTTATTTTTTTTAATAAATTGGGAGAACATTTTCATTACTACATATGGTTAATGTCTATTTTTATAAATATTCACTGGTTTTATATTTTTGTTGTTTAAGCAAATGTAAAACTTCCTCGTATAGATTTGACTTTAATAAAACTATTAGCCAAAGCAACAATAATAACATATAAAGTTTATTATGTTCTTTGCATACTTCTGGGTTTCATATATGTATGAATATATTCAATCTTCACTTGAACCAAGAGTCATGTGCTATTGTTATTATTACCTGCATTTATAGATAGGGAAACAGAGAAAAAACAGAAGAAAAGTAATTTACCCAAGAACATACAACAAATAAGTTGAAGAACTCAGTTTTGAACTTAGCTATTGGATTGATCACATTTTCATCACTAACATGTACAGGACTTTGAATAAGAAAGAGCAGCCACAGCCTTCTTTGGTTGATACAGAAGTATAAAATATCATTAAAAATGGTTAAATTTATATATAAATCTATGTTCCATTTATTGCCATAAAGTGATAATTAATGAACATGTAGTACTGTATGATTTCCATCTTTCCCATTTATCCCTTAAAACAACACTTACCCTTCAATCTACCTGCACGATATTTGCAGACTATAAAACCTTGAAATAAAATTTTATAGGAAAACATAAATGTCTCAGTGAACTTTTAGGTTTATTCTAGGTGAGTGCAAGATGGTAGACACATGACAGTAAAAACAGCTGTCATTGTTAGTCACATTGTTGTTTGTTTAATTTTTTTAAATGCTTATTAATTTTGAGACAGACAAGAGAGAGCGCACATGAGCAGGGAGGGGCAGAGAAAGAGAGTCCCAAGCAGGCTGTGCACGGCCAGCACAGAGCCTGACATGGGGCTTGATCTCATGAACCATGAGATCATGACCTGAGCCAAAATCATGGCTTGGCTGCTTAACCAGCTGAGCCACACAGGCACCCCTCAAATTTTTCTTTTCATCTAGAACTGAGCAGTGGACATCTTCCAAGCACCACAAGAAGGACACAAGAGAAGTCTCCACCACAAGCAATTAGGGTATGTGCTGTGATGCCCTCCAGAAAATATAAGTTGGGTCCTTCCTTCATGTCAGTCCATGGCAGTGATGTATTAAAGCACTATGTTCTGAGCCTGTCCTGGAGCAGGGATCTGGGGGTTCCAAAAACATACTCACAAAACTGGGACCATGGACCTAATTTACAAGTCATTTCATAAAGATCTTCACTGTGCTCGTCAGCAGCACACCGTACCTGCACTGTACCTGCAGATAAAAGAGTCTCTCTGAACACTGCCTTCAGGTCGTTAGAAAGGTATTACATTTGAGTAAGGTGAAACTTTAAACAAAGAGAAGTAAAATAAAATCCAAGAAAAAAATATGGTGAAAGGAAAAAGATAACCAAGATCGTTGACTTTCTGGATGACTAAGAGTAGCAGGAAAAGCTTTTGGTATTGAAGCCTGCCTGGTGTGGCTGAGCAGATGGCTTTGTGCATGTGACTAGAGTTCTATGTGAGGAAAATCCGAGTCCAGAGATGCAAACAAACCCTCCTCCGTCTCTTAGCTCATGGAATAAAGGTGTTTATTGTTCGAAATAATCTATGAATTTACTCACTATTTTTGCTGGTGGAAATAAGATTAGAAGAGTAGGGCAGAGGACATTAGAAAGCATTTCTAATTTTAAAACTATTTGGGGGCACCGGGTGGCTCAGTTGGTTAAGCGTCTGACTGGCTCAGGTCATGATCTTGCAGGTCTCTGGGTCCGAGCTCCACATCAGGCTCTGTGCTAACGGCTCAGAGCTTGGAGCCTGCTTCGGATTCTGTGTCTCCCTCTCTGTCTTTGCCCCTCCTCTGTTTGTGCTCTGTCTCTCTCAAAAATCACAACACGTTAAAAAAACTTTTAAAAATAAAACTATTTTAGTTAGTCATACTCTGTGGCAACTATGTTAAACTAGATTTTGCATTTACTTTCTGAAGATAATTAATTTCATGCATAATTGCTTGGGGCATATTTCTTTTTACTGAAATTTCCCAGAATATGAAAAATATAGAGCAGTATTCATATTTACATAGTAAAATAATGAGCCTTTATAAAAATGTAGTAAAGTAATAAAAATATTTAATTATATCATTATTGGAAATGCTACATTAATCTCAAACCCTAATACCAAATAACCTTATTCACAAAAATCCATGCTTTATTTTTTCTAGGTTGATGTGGGATATTGTGTTATAATTTCTTCCTTTGTTTAGCAATCTGAGCTCTATGTGTTGGCTTTTGTTTCTTATAGGTTTATTCCAAACTATAATTACTAGCATATATTACTTAGCCTTTGAGAGCTTCACATATACCTAGTTGGCCAGGAAAACAAGCAAATCCAATAAACAAACAAATATAATACCCTCTTATATGCAGAACGATTGAATAGAAACATTTCTCTGTGCCAGAGATAAGAAGCTATCTACCAAAATCTTTTCTCCTCCCCATGATATAGAACTGTGCTTTGAAATCAATACTTAGACAAGACTATATTTTCCAGTTTCCTCACAGTTATGGGGTATTCATATGATTGGTTCTTCCCAATAGAAAGTGAATGGAACTGATGTGGTATCTCCGAAGCCAGGCTTTTAAGAAGTCCATATGCCTCTTCTATGATCTCTTTCCTCATGCAATGACTGGCTTCAATTAAAATTGATATCCTATAGGATGGTTGAGCTATGAGACAGAAGGAGTTAGGATTCCTTCAAAACAACATAGAAGAGAGTGGTCCCATCAACATGACCAGTCGCCAAGAAATGTTTTATGAGAAAAATACTTTTTTTTTTAAATTTATTTTGTTGAGCCATTATATTTGGATTTAATTTTCACTACATTCTTGTTTATTCTCATGGATATGTCCCTTCTGCTACTGCTTACAAAGCCTCTTTAAATTTTCCTTAAAGACTATGCAACTATTCAGGGGCTTTTGTAACTTGGCCTACTTTCCAAGTGAACACACAAGCTTTGCAGGTATTTGAACTTGTGATAGGCTCCTGGGGTGGGGGGAGGATTCTTATAACTACTGGCACAAGATGAAAATCTTTTCACTGGAATAGTAAGCATTACATTAATCACACACATGAATGTATAGTGATTTTACCACTTCTTCAGGTAGAAATGTATTCCCTTGAATTTAGCAAATATTATTTGTTGTGCCCACAAACGTTCATGGCAGATTTGATGAGACCACACATCCTGCTTTCCTTTTTCAGATAGCAAAAGCTGTTTCATGGAACAAGTGTTTTAGATGAAAATGAATAGGTAGGAAATAAAACTATAATGTAAATCTAGACCATAGTTGGATAGTTGACAGCTGCATGACTGAGGAAAAAAATAGTCAATATTTTCTTGATGATAGATTGAAATGGGATTAAAATACAGCTGGATTTGGTCTGATACTTATCAATGGTGCACATTTCCCTCAGACTTAAGAGAAGTATCTGGATGAGTTTGAGGTATTAGTCTACTCATTAATCATAAATTCTATTCATTTTCCTTAAATATGAATATTGGTAATTTTCATGTATATAAGCTGGCATTTCAGAAATAATGAATACATTGTTAAATACTGTTTGTAATAGGTTCAAGTTTGCTCATGTATAACTATGTGATTACCCCTCTGAGACCCCACTAAAACGATGAGCATAATTTATATTTCTTACAAGATTGAAAAAGACATGACCATGCCCCAGTGAGTTCATAAACTATGATTTTGAAAAATATTGCAGTCACTCAGTTTCTTCTAGATATGCTATAATTATGCTCAGACATGTGTTTAATCAGGATGCTTTAAATACAATTTTTCACACAGACATTGTATATGTAGAATACTCCAGCAAACTATTAGCCATCCTTCCATGAATATTAAATAAATAAATATAATTTGCTAAATAAAACACATGCTCACATATTTTCCTCTGTTTTGTTTTCCAGGAAGAATTTTATGTTCTTTTTTCTATTTTATTGTTCATTATAGTAACATTCCTGTGAGTTGGAATATAGATATGATTATATGAAGGACTTATTCTTAATTATCTGAAAACACAAGAAAAACATACTGTCAGCCTGTGAATGTTGTGAAAGCTAACAACGAGGAGTATGTTGATATTCTTTGCTCTAAGGACAAAGACCAAGATATAGCTTGGCCCACGGAACCTGGATCATCTGATCTCCATCTGCCTCCTAAGTGTCATTTAACATTATACTCTCTCTCTGCATTATACTCTCATGCTCTCTGCTCCACCTATTCTGACCTCTTTCAATTCCATCTTGAACACTCCAAGCTATTTAGCTTGCCTGAAATTTTCTCTCTGTACTCGTCCACTGTATCCAATCTTTGTTTAACTGAATCTTACTTTTTGTCCAACCTTAGTTCAATAGTGACTTTCTCAGGAAAGCCTACCCTAGCCTCCATACATAAATTATTTCAATCTAATATATGTTTTCTTATAAGCATGG
This sequence comes from Panthera leo, assembly GCF_018350215.1. Lineage (NCBI taxonomy): Eukaryota > Metazoa > Chordata > Mammalia > Carnivora > Felidae > Panthera > Panthera leo. The sequence continues at coordinate 218,995,643 of NC_056679.1, forward strand.
CCCTTTGCTTCATATCTTTTATCCTATTGGAAATTTGTGTGTGTGTGTGTGTGTGTGTGTGTGTGTGTGTCAAATCCACTGAACATTATTCTTTTCTTTTAAGCTATAGTGGCTATGCCATTTGTTGGTCACTTTTATATTTTCATCACTCAAAAAATATGTTGCACATACAGCTGAATAAATATTAGTTAAGTGAATGAATGAATAAATAAATGAGTGAGTAAAGTAGATTCTATTTATACCAGGATTAGTATCTAACAAAAAGAACATCAGACATGAATTGAGCCATTACAGTCTCTGTTTGATGATGTCTTTAAAAATGTTTCAACATATTATGAAATGAAAATCTATTTTCAGTTAGGCTTTGAGCAGAAAAGATGCTTCCTTGCAAACTCTTTTAAATTTCAATGGGAATTAACTTGAAAATAAGAAAAATGCAAACTCTGAGCATAAAATGTATAAAGACAAACTTCCAATATTTCTTAGACACTTTTTTTTAAAAGTTTACTCTTATACCAACCTTCCTGAAGAAATATATATCCTGTGCAGGATATTACAAACACCAACAGACAAAATAAGAGAAGAAGACGAAGAGGAGGAGGAGGGGTGGGGGAAGTAGGAGGAGGAAGGAAGAGGAGGAGGAGGAGGGATGAGGCATAGAAGGAGGGAGGGAGACTTGGAGATTTTAACAGGTGGAGAGTAAACATTTGGAAGAAGGTATGACACTTTGAAGAAGGGAATGGCCCTGAATAAGGTATCTGTTCACTTGATCATTCAGTCTAAGAGGCAAATAAAACTCTCACAGAAAAACTGCAGTAATTTTGCCTTGAAAAACCAGAGAATAGAATTTGGGACAAACAACTCTGCTTTAAAGTGATGGAGGAACCCTAAAAAGTTAACAAACAAGAGGGGAGAAATGACAAATTATGTATATAATGTATGCTCATATCATTGTTTGACCCATGTACCACATGCACAGAGCACACTCTTAAGTGACATAACAGAGGTTAAAATCACTGTACTGAACTTTGAGTTTTTGTCCAGTAGACAAAGATTATTGTTTAAGTACAATCAAGTTAATTTTCGGCCAAAATAAAACCAATACACAAAAAAAAATCAATATTGTTTGGAGAAATATAACAGAATCCAGAGTCTCTAAAAATGTAACGTTCAAAATGTCCAGGAATCATTTTAAAATTACCCAACATATGAAGAAGTAGCAAACATAATCATCCCTAAAATGGAAAGGCACAGCATACAGAGACTAACCACAGGTATTGGAATTCACAGATAAAAATTTTAAAGCAATCATAACTCTGATTATCAATAAAAAGGAAAATATGCCTATAATAAATGAAAATATAGGAAGTTGCGGCATAAATTGCTAAAATTAATAAAATAATACAAATACAAGTGACAATTCTCAGACCAAAATAGTAAATATCTGAAATAAAACTTCACTGATTAGATGTGGTAAATACCCTCAAAAGATCTCCATGCTGCAGTCTCATGCACATTTGAATATGCTATTTCAAATGGCTATAGAAACCTTGCAATATGTGGTTAAAAGAACATACCTTGAAATGGAGAGATTATACTGGATTATCTGGTGGTATAATTATAATTGCAACGGTCCTTAAGTGGAAGAGGAAAGCAGAAAAGAAAGAGAGAAAGATGTTACAATGTAAGAGGTCAGAGAAAAACAGTGATTCTAATGATTCTATCCACTGTTGCTGGCTTTGAAGATTAAAGATGATCATTAGCCAAAGAATGTAAGTGGCCTCTGGAAACTGAAAGAAGGAAGAGAAAACAGATTCTTCCTTAGAGGCTCCAGAAAGGAATACAGCTGTGAAGGCACCTTGACTTTAATCAAATGAGATACTTGTTAGACTCTCTAAACTACATACTCTAAGATAATTTGCATTCCTTTAATCACTAAGTGTGTAGTAATTTGTTGCAGAAGTGATGTAACCCTAGTAGAAAGGGCTAAATAGCTGAATAAAGGTGGAACATTAAGGTATCAGTGAGCTAGACAAAAACGCAATTGGATATTGTCTTACATCTGTTAGAATGGTTATCATCAAGAAGAAAAGAGCTAATAAGTGTTGTTGGTACAGTGTGGAGCAAAGGGAACCCTTGTGGACTGTTGGTGAGAATGTAAATTGGTTCAACCACTATGGAACACAGTATGATGATTCCTAAAAAGCAAAACAAAACAAAACAAAACAAAAAACTAGAACTACCATATGATCCAACAATCCCACTTCCAAGTATATTTCCAAAGGAAATGAGGATAGGTTATTGAAAATATATCTGCACTCCCATGTTTACCTGAAGCATTATTCATACTAGCCCAATTGTGAAAAAAACCTAAATGTTCATCAATGAATAAATGAATAAAGAAGATATGGTAAGTATATATAAAATGGAGTATTATTGAGCTGAGAGAAAGATGAATATCTTGCCATTTACAACATGGATGGACCTTGAAGGCAGTAGGCTAAGTAAGAAAAGTTAGACAAACAAAGAGTAAATCCTGTGTGATCTCACATGTGGAATCTGAAGGAAAAAAAAAAGTTTGTAAAAACAGAGTAGAATGGCTACGGGATGGGGGAATTGAGGAGATGTTTAAAAGTGTAAATTTGCAACTAGTAGATAAATAAAATCTGGAGAACTAATGCACAGAATAATGATTATAGTCAATAATACTGTATTATAAACTACAAGGCTGCTAAAAGACTTTATTGTTCTCACCACAAAGAAGAGATTATAATTATGTGACCTGGTAGAGATGTTAGCTAATACCATGATAGTAACCATATTGTTACTATCAATGTATCAAATCAACAGTTTGTGTACCTTAAACTTACACAATGTGTTATGTCAGTTATAGCTCAATTAAATAGGAAGGGAAGAGGGGAGAAAAGAAAGAGAAAAAGGGAAAAAAAGAAAGTGAGGGAGGAAAGAAGAAAGGAAGGGAAAAGGAAGAAAGATTTTTCTTGATTTGACAGACTCAACTGCAATATAATGAAGAAACTTAGAAATCCTCCTTTCATAATCCTGTCTGTGATTTCTCATCCCTTATATACACATACTGAGTTTCCTAATATCATTGATTAATTTTGGATAATAAAGATGCGAGATTAATAATAATTTTCAAAGGAAGAGAACATTTTACTTATTTCTAACACATATACACACATATGCATACATACATATGTGCATACACATACACAGGAAAGACTTTATAAAAATGTTTCAAGATATCCACTGGTAAAAACAAAAGGCATTATCAACTATAGAACTCTTACACAGGGGCACGTGTGGTGGCTCAGTCGGTTAAGTGTCCAATTTAGGCTCAGGTCATGATCTCAGTTTGTGATTCAAGCCCTGCATAGGGCTCTGTGCTGACAGCTCAGAGCCTGGAGCCTGCCTCAGATTCTGTGTCTCTCTCTCTGCTCCTCCCCTGTTCACATTATGTTTCTTTATCTCTCTCAAAAATAAACATTATTTTTTTTTTAAAAAAAGAACTTTTACACAGATAACAGCAATAACAGAAGAAAAACGTGCTTCTACGTGTTGATGATGATTGTGCTATGAACAAAATATGATTAACCTGGTTCCACACACCTGATGTACAAAAGAACAAGAAGCAGAAAAAGAAAAAAAAAGTAATTAAATAGGTTTGGCAAAGATAAACTTTTAAGAATCATATAAATAAGAAAATATAAATATGTATACTAAATTTAATTACTATAGGATGTTAGGTTCCATTAATATAATTACTGAGCTATTTAGTCCATGGTAAAAGACTTGGGTCAATCTTTGTGTAACATATCTACTTAATTCTTGATCCCTGATCAAATATATTAAGGAATGCTCAGAGGTCTTCCAAGTGGAGAAATCCCAAAACCATGTCCTACCTAAGCTCTTTAGAATACTGCTATCTCTAATCCTTGTTGATTTTAATAGGAAAACCTCTCCATAATTCTCATATTTGTGCTTTTCTCATAAACCTACAAAGATTTAAATGAGTTATAAATCCATCTCGAATACTAAGAAGCAGATTTGTTATTTATGCTAGGTTACTTAATCCCACTTCCACTAAATATCAGGGGGAAATCCAACTTATTTCCACTTTCTTTTAAAGAAACATGATAAAAAATGGTAATCTTCTACCAGAGTTGTGCAATTGTCAGAAACTTTGAATGTTTCAGGCATTCTCTCTATGTGAAAATAATGCATATTCTCCTAAATATTGACTAAAACAGCTACTTCATCCCAGACACATTGTAGATACTGGGAATACAGATTCACAATAAAGACAATATCCTGGTTTTATGGGGCTTTTATTCTGGCCAGAAGGCAGAGTCTAATAGCCACACACACACACACACACACACGCACGCACGCATACACACACACACACACAAGAAAATATTTTTGATTGTAGCAAGTGTGAGGAAAAAACTAAAACGGCCTATTATAATGGATAGTGAGGGGAAAGTGCCACTTGGGATTCAGTGGCCATAATATAACTATCTGAAATATTATATTCTTATTGAAACCAATGATGTGAATATCCAGCAGAGTACATTTTAGGCGGAATAAAGTGTGAAGACTGTAAAGTACGCATGAATATGACATAACTTTGGCCAAAAAAGGGTGAAGTAAAAAGAAAGAGTGGGATGTGATAAAGTTGGGGAGGTAGGCAATTTTATGTAGGGACTAAAAGGCATGAGAAAGAGTTTCTATTTTTTCATAACTACAGTAGAAACCACTGACAAATGATATATTTTTTCCTAAATGTTGTTTTACATTGTGTCTATTAGAGCACAGACAAACACAGACATTGGAAGGATAAGGGACAGGTAATGGTATTTGTTGTAAGATAGGCAAGAACTGATACCGTCTTGAAGAAGGATTGTAACAATGAAGAAAGAGAGAAATAATTGAGTTTTGATTTTATTTTTTCAGTTGGATCAAAAATTCTGTTTAATTTGGAAAAACCAACATTGTTAGAATTTCCATTCCTACTCAAAGCAATCCACAGACTTAACACAACCCATATAAAAAATCAACAGCATTTTTCACAAAACTAGAACAAATATATTAAGATTTATTTTGGAGCCACAAAAGACCCCAAATAGTCAAAGCGATCTTGATAAAGAAGAATAAAGCTAGAGGTATCACAATCCCAGATTTCAAGATATACCACAAAGCTGTGGTAATCAAAACAGCATGGTACTGGCACAAAAATAGACACATAGATCAATGAAACAAAATAGAGACCACCAAAATAAGCTCACTCTTATATGGTCAATAAATGTACAACAAAGGTGGCAAGAATATACAATAGACAGAAGAGTCTCTTCAGTAAATGGTGCTGGAGAAACGAAACAGCTACATGCAAAAGAATGAAGCTGGACCACTTTTTTTATACCATATACAAAAATTAAACTCCAAATGGATTAAAAACTTAAATGTGAGACCTGAAACCATAAAACTGCCAAAAAAACATAGACAGTGATTTCTTTGACATTGGACATAGAAACATTTTTTGAGATATGTCTCCTTATTCAAGGGAAACAAAAGCCAAAATAAACTATTGGGTGGGACTACATCAAAATAAAAAGCTTTTTGCACAGTGAAGGAAACCATCAACAAAATTAAAAGCCAACTTATTGAATGGAAGAAGATGTTTGCAAATGATATATCTGATAAGAAGTTAATATCCAAAATATATAAGGAATTTATACAACACCACCAAAAAAATAAATAAATAGAATTAAAAATGAGCAGAAGATCTGAATAGACATTTTTCCAAATGAGACATACAGATAGATGGCAAACAGACACTTGAGAAGATTCTCAACATCACTAATCAGAGAGATACTAACCCAAACCACAATGATGTATCATCTAACACCTATCAGAATGTCTAGAATGAAAACAACAAGAAATAACAAGTGTTGGTAAGAATGTGAAGAAAAACAAACCCTCATGCACTGGTGGTAGGAATGTAAATTCAGCCACTGTGAAAACCAGTATGGAAGTTCCTCAAAAAATTAAAAATAAAATTACCACATGGTCTGGTAATTCCACTAATGGGTATTTACTCAAAGAAAATGAGAGCATAAATTCAAAGATATATGTACCCCCTATATTTATAGCAGTATTATTTATAATAGCCAAGATATGGAAGCAACTCAAATGTCTGTCAATGGAGAGATAAAAAAAAGATGTGGTAACACACAAACACACATACATACATACATACATACATACGTACACATATATACATACATACGTACACATATATACATATACACATACATGCTTACACATGTATACATACGTACAATGGAATATTACTCAGCCATAAAAAAGAATGAGATTTTGCCATTTGCAACAACATAGATGGACCTAGGGGATTTAAAGCTAAGTGAAATAAGTTAGACACAGAAAGACAAATGCTATTTGATTTCATTCATGTGTGGAAGTTAAGAAACAAATGGACAAAAAAATCAAAAAAGAGACAAACGCAGACTCTTGAATACAGAGAATAAATTGGTGGTTACCAGAGGGCAGGTGGGCGGGAGGATGGGTGAAACAGAGGGGATTAAGAATAAATTTATAGTGATGAGCAATGAATAATGTATAGGATTGTTAAATCATTATATTGTACACCGGAAACTAATGTAACACTGGACGTTAATTGTACATCAATTTTTTTAAAGTTAAAAAAATAATTCTATTTGGGCCCTTCTAATATACTTTGTCAACAGTCCGGTTGAGCTATCAAAAAAGGAGTCAACTATATGAGTCTGAAACTCTAGGGAGATACAAAACTAACTCTATGAGAGTTAGCCAAACCAATAAAATGGTGGACTAGAACTGTATTATGGCAGCCAAAAACAAAACAAATCAAAACCAAAAGAGCACCCAAAATGAATTTATATGTGAGCTTTGTAAGTAGGAATCGTAACATTCAGTAAAAGCTATTATAACCCATTTTAGTCTTCATTCATCAGACAAGACAAAGCATTGTATTTATTTTTTATCACAACCTTTTAAAAATGATCAAGGCAGTAAATAATTAAAAATTATTTAAATGGAAAGCACTGGACAGAATTGAGGATGCTTAGCTTAAAGAAATAGAATCACACTGGTCACTATATCTGCTTTTTCATATTTAAAGTCCTGGATGGTTTAGGAATGATTTACTTGGTTTTGAATAAAGTGTTGATAGATTTATGAGGGACATATATTAAATACAGAGAAATGTTTTCACCACACTTTTAGGAAGATTTATGTAAAGAAGAAATTATGCTAATCTGAAGTGTGTATGTCTGTATCCCTTGCACTATTTACCTGCCTACTCCTCCTCACTACTGTGGTTTGTTGACTCACTGATACTCTCAAACATTAAGAATTTGGCATCTATCTCTAGTGATACATCCTGTATATAGGTTTACCTAATAGTTCTTCATTCAAACTGGGAACCATTGGAGTATAAATTAAAGCTTACTGATATTTAAAATGGAAAAACAGTCATAGAACAGACCTATCCTGAGAAGATCAGGATGCATGGTAAAACTACTCTCTTATAAATGATAAACCAACACCATTCTCACAGTGCTTTCTTATTCTTCTTAACTCTTGTTCCTCTTCACCTCCAACCCTCGTTAATCACACACATCTATGGCCATAACCTGGACAATATTGTCCCTCTTAATTAATCCACTCAAGGTATTTTAAACTGTAATATCTCAGGCTCTAAGTGAAATCGCTTATTCCTTCTATTTTTGACTCCAGTCCTGGAGATAGTTGATAAGTTTTACTCCGGCTTTAGCAACTCTCCATTTAGTGTAGACTCAATATTTGATCTCCTGAACCATTTCTGTTCTACTGCTGTACTTGCTAAGCAAACCCAGACTCAGCATCATTCCAGCAATGCAGAAAGCCACACCTTGCTAAGTGATCATCATGTAACTCTGCGCGACTGATCTTTGTAACAGGCATT